>NC_057811.1:345466125-345623701 GCF_018294505.1 Triticum aestivum
CCCTCCACTCCATTCGCTCCGCCAAAGCCGCCCTCCCTGCCACGCCGATACGTCGGGGCCGCGGTTCGTCGAGGGGACGCACGGCGATCCTCTCGCCCCCACAGTACGCTCTCGTCGACTGTCGTCCTCTAGTCGCGCCGCCGCCGCTGGCGATGTTCTTGTGGAGGCGCACGGCGGTCAGCGCCGCCACCACTGGCGACGTTCGTTTGGAGACGCATGGCGGTCAGCTTCTCCCATGGTACGCGCAGTCTAGACTGAGGCCCCATGCATGTCGGTGTAGCGCTGAATGTTAGCTGATAGACGCTGTTAATCTCACTATTTGCCGAAGTAGTTTACAGTCAATATGCTCTGCTTAAGAAGCTTCCTTGCCCTGTTCTGCAATCAATCTGCTTAGCTGAGATGGCATGCCAAGGCCGATTAGTTGCTAAAATATCCTGCCATATATTTATTGTGACGTAGATTGCCATGGTCTAGTAGCCAATCTGTTAGGTGAAATAGCTCTACACCATTTTATACTCGATCTTTGTTGCTGCGATGGCCTTCGATAGTTCGATGGCTGTGTGCTCGGCCTCATTGACTTCTGAAACAGCCTGCCATAATTTAGCACTCAAATCTGTTTGCTGAATTAGCTTTACATATATTTCGTTACTTAGATCTGCTCGTCCAAATATCTTGCCATAGCTTTAGACATCAACCTAGGTATTTTCTTCTGGACTTCATAAAAAAGCATATATGTTTTTCCTGTAATATCTAGTAGAAGAACTAATTTGTATGTCTAACAGATGGACAAGACTTGCATAACTTCTGCTCGAAGATTCTCCGCTGCATATGTCGAGGGGGCTGAAAACTTCATGAACTTTATCAGAGCTGAGTACGGTGGTTCGAAGTCAGATGTGCTCTGCCCGTGTAGCAGTTGTATGAATTCAGTTACAAGACCCCAGTCAACTGTGCAAAATCATCTACACTTGTATGGGATGTCGGTCACATATACTAGGTGGGTTCATCATGGTGAAGCTGTGAACGTCAATGTTATTGACTACGTGGAAGCAGCAGATCACCATCTTGATCTGCCTGATGCTCAGGTGGAAGAGGAGGAGGAGGAGGTGGTGGCGGAGCCAGTGAGTTTGACCAACATTGAAACAATGCTGCGAAATGCTCGTGCATTCCGTGAACTTTCACCTACAGAAGAAAAATTGTGGGCCCGCATGTTGGAACAATGCAACGTGGCTGTCACCCCAGGAAATAAGCTATCAGTATTCTCAGCTATGGTCACCTTTCTTTGGGTTAAGACATCTGAGCGGATGACCAACAAATCATTCGATGCGATGTCGGCTGCTTTCCGCAAAGCTTTCCCAGATGCGTTTGAGCTGCCACACACCTACAGTAAAATGAAGAATTTCCTTCGTGCAGTTGGAATTGGATATGATATGATCCATGTTTGTAAGAATAATTGTGTTCTATTCCGGAAGGATTATGCCAACTTAAGTGAATGCCCGAAATGCAAATCATCAAGATGGAAAGATGGCGATGCTGTGAAGAGGATTCCTCATAATGTTCTGAGACATTTTCCAGTTACACCAAGATTGCAGAGGTTGTTTCATGATGCTGAAACAAGAGAGGATGTACTGTGGAATTCTAGGAACCAGGAATTCAGAGATCAGAATGTAATGAGCCATCCATCTCATGGTAGTGAGTGGAAAAGCTTCAATCAGAAGCACAAAACGTTTGCTGCTGACCGAGAAACATTAGACTTGGCTTAGCTTCAGATGGATTTAACCCATTTGGCCACAAGAGCGCCACATATAGCATGTGGCCAGTGCTTGTTATCCCTTACAACATGCCTCCAAATGTCCGCACCAAAGAATCAAACTACATGATGGCCTTGGTCATCCCAGGTCCAAAAAGTCCTAGAAAGGATTTTGATTTGTTCATGGAGCCTCTTGTGGAGGAACTTCAACAGCTATGGAGGGGTGTTCTCACTCGAGACCTATATAGCAACCCACCAGCTGATTTCTTTCTGCGTGCTGCACTACAGGAATTAGCTACTTTGCCGTCTGTCACGGCAGACGGCAAAGGAAAGGATGGCGGACCGGCAAAGACCTTTGCCGTCTGCCTGCGGACGGCCTAAAGGCTCCGGGCAAAGTAGGCTACGGTAAGAGCTCTTTGCCGTCTGCTTTCTGAAGCGGACGGCAAAGGGCCTTTGCCATCAGCGGCTGACGACAAAGAAAGCCGACGGCAATAAATGTGCTGTTAGTCCGTTAGGCGGCTAAGGACAGCCTTTGCCGTCTGCCGCTGACGGCAAAGAGCATCCGGCCTTTGCCGTCCGCCGAATGACGACAGCTGGACGTCACTGCGGGACAAGCCTTTGCCGTCTGCCACTGTAGGCAAAGCCTTCGCCGTCCGCCGCTGTAGGCAAACTGACCAAATGGGTCAGCTCCCAGGGAGCACAGGTGGCCGCCGCGTGGCTTCTTTGCCGTCCGCGGCGGACGACAAAGGCGCCTTTGCCATCAGCGGCTGACGGCAAAGGTGCCTCTCCTTTTTTGTTTTTTTAAATCCAGCAATTTTCACAGCAAATATATGACATATATATATATATATATTTCACAGGGCTATTTAACAGCAAACATATGACATATCCAGCACATAAGTTTCATCGTGCATACATATATAGTTCCATCCATTCATACATAGCAAGTTGCACATACACATTGTTCCATCCATACATATTACAATGCAAAGTTTCATCAAGATAGCAAGTTCCATCATAGCAAGCTAGAAGAATACAAGAGGAGAATGAAAGAAAAAACAAGCACTCCATCATAGCAAGCTAGCTTCCGTGAAGTGAATGAAATCTGCAAAAAGGCAAATAAGAAGTTAGAAAAAGGTGTCTAGAAGAAGTATATGCCATTTATGAGCTAACTTAGGTGAAATGGATCATTTATGAGCTAACTTAGTTGAAATGGATCGTTTATGAGCTAACCTAGGTGAAATAAATCGTTTATGAGCTAACTTAGGTACAATGCATCATTTTAGAGCTAACCTATGTAAGATGGGTCATTTTGGAGCTAACCTAGTGAAATGGATCGTTTTTTAGCTAAGTTAGGTGAAATGGATCGTTTATGAGCTAACCTAGGTGAAATAGATCGTTTATGAGCTAACTTTGGTAAAATGCATCATTTTAGAGCTAACCTAGGTGTGATGGGTCATTTTGGAGCTAAATTAGGTAAAATGGATCGTTTGTGAGCTAACCTAGGTGAAATGGATCGTTTATGAGCTAATCTAGGTAAAATGGGTCATTTTAGAGCTAACTTGGGTAAAATGCATCATTTTGGAGCTAACCTAGGTAAGATGGGTGATTTTGGAGCTAACCTAGGTAAAATGGGTCATTTTAGAGCTGACATAGGTAAAATGGATCATTTTGGAGTTAGTCTAGGTAATATGGGTCATTTTAGAGCTAACTTGGGTAAAATGGATCATGTATGAGCTAACTAAGGTATAATGGGTCATTTTAGAGCTAACTTAGGTGAAATGGATTGTTTATGAGCTAACTAAGCTAATTATGCCATTTTTGACATAAGTAAGCTAAGTACATGTCATTATTGAGCAAACCTAGTTAACTAAGCATACTAGAGCTAACTTAGGTCATTTTGGAGGAAACAAAGCTAAGTATAGATCGTTTTAGAGCTAACTTAGGTAAAATGGATGGTTTTGGAGGTCAGTAAGCTTATTAAGTCATTTTGGAGGAAAAGAAGCTAACTCTAGGTCATTCTGGTAAGCATATTGGAGGAAATAAGGCTAAGTCTAGGTCTTTATGCATTTGTTAAGCAAAACACTAGAAGAAACTTACCAGCGCCCACCATCTTTCAACACCTGCCATGACAAAGAGTAAACGAAATTAGTACAACATAAAAAAAATACCGACATGAATAATAGTATGTATATCACTTAAGTGTATCATCATCAGGTACAACATAAAAAAATTATATACCTGACACTACTAATAATCTCGATCACTATCATCAATAAATGCATAATCATCATCATCACTATAATCAATGACGGGCTCATAGGGTTCAGTGGCATCAACATGTGGAAGGCCACCTTGACGTAATCGGTCAAGCATTGACAGGTCATCCGCAGCAGTAACCTCTTCTTGTTCCGGCTCTTCTTGTTCCTCCTCTGGGTTGATGTCGGATTCACTGTCGCTGTCTACTTCAATGTTTTGGGGTGAAGTATAGCGGTTCTTGAAACGCTTTTTGGAAAGACGTGTCTCTTGGAAGAATTCTCCTTCATATGTGTCTGGGTTAATGTGAGGTTCATAATCCTCTTCCTTTGGGGGAGATAGTCTAGCACATGGCGGCACTTCATAAACGACATCCCAACCTTTCAGATTTGGATTAGTTTGGCAGGCCCACGGTAGATAGAATACTTGGGTCGCCTGTTGAGCCGTAATATAGACATCAGGAACATCTAAATGGGTGCTTTGTTTGATTTCAACTAGCCCTATATGTTCATGAGTACTTCTAGTCTCCTTCGGCTGAAACCAATAACATTTGAAGAGTACGACATTCGGTGGGTTGTCACCATAGAATATAAGTTCATAAATTGCTTCAACTCTCCCATAATACTCGGTACCTCCTTCGCTGATAGCAGATACACAACAATTTGTAGACTTTCGGTCGGCCATAGATAGCTCTTTGCCATAGGTATGAAAGAGATACCCTTTGATGTCGTATTTGTCAAATGAACGGACCTTATAGTCAAAACCATTAGCGACTTGTCTCAATTCGGCGTCCATAGACTCTGAATGAGCCTACAAGTTTAATACGAAAGGATTGTTGTATTAGGCAGAAATTAGCGAATGTAATGAAATGGTCTAATAGAAATTACCGTTTGTTTGAACCAAGAGATGAAATCGGGATAGCCGCCTCCTTGCTTTGCGAGAAGCTCATACTCTTCGACGGAATCCTTTTGGATTACTGCTCCATACGAGAATATGGCGACGTATCGACTGTATGAAATATCCAGGAATAAGAGCAGTTCAAAGGAAATAGAAGTTGCGAAACAATGTACCAAGAACTTACTCGATGTACGGCGGCACTTCTGTCAGGTTGTTGAAGATATACAACGTAATGCTCCGCCATTCTTCGTTATCCAAAGATACTGGTTTCGAACCACTGGCTGGTGCGAGATTCCCTTTGAGTAGGCTGAGGTTGGATCCACCCTTTTGAGGTTCGTCAGCATTGTACCGAGGCTTCGGATTATGCAAATGACGATTTTTGGCTTCGTAGTGTGCTGTCATGAAGTTTGCCGCCTCCTCAGTGATGAATGCCTCACCCATCGATGCTTCAATTCTACATTTATTTTTACATTTTTGTCGAAGCGTCTTCTGCATCCTCTCAGTTGGGTAGCACCAACGATTTTGCACGGCCCCCCCAATCTTGCCTCGGTCGGGAGATGCAAAATCAAATGCTGCATTGGATTAAAGAAGCCCGGTGGAAAGATCTTCTCTAACTTGCAGATCAACTCCGGCGCCAACTCTTCCATTTCTTCTAGCACGCCAGGCGATAGTTCTTTCGCACAAAGAACACGGAAGAAATAGCTGAGTTCTGCCAGTACTAGCCATTCATCCTCAGGGATGAAGCCACGCAACATCACCGGCATTACCCGCTCAATCCATATATGCCAATCATGACTCTTGAGACCAAATATCTTCAATTTATCAAGACTGGCACCCCTCTTTAGATTCGCTGCATACCCATCGGGGAACATCAACTGCATTTTCACCCAAAAGATAATTTCCCTCATAGCTGGCCTTCCAAGATTGAACCATGCCTTTGGCTTCGTCCAGTTCTGCTTTCCTTTCGGTTCTTTCATGTTTTGTAACGGCCTATCACATAGCGCCTCCAGATCGACTCTAGCCTTAGTATTATCCTTTGACATCACATCTAAGCCAAACAATGTACCAAAAAGTGCCTCGGCGATATTCTTCTCTGTGTGCATCACGTCGATGTTGTGTGAGCAAAGGAGGTCTTTGAAGTAAGGCATATCCCATAAGCATGTCTAGTGAGTCCAGGCGTGCTTAGAATTATACCCCTTGAAGTACCCTGGACGCTCTGGATCTGGCTCGAGAGCGTTTAACTGATCCAGGGTCTGTTGGCCTGTCAACGCAGGTGGTGCAGAGTTTTTGACAACTCTACCTCTGATGAAGTTCTTCTTGTCTTTCCTGAACTTATGGCGAGGATCCAGGAACTGTCTATGCATGTCGAAGCAAGAAAACTTGCGACCGGCCTGAAGCCAACGAAACTCAAGAGCTCCCTTGCATGTGGGGCACGAGAACCTTCCATGCACACACCAGCAAACGAATAGCGCATACGCCGGCAAGTCATGCATCGAGTACATGTACCAGACACGCATTATGAAGTTCCGTTTACTATAGGCGTCGTATGTTTTGAACCCATTATCCCAGGCTTCTTGCAATTCGTCCTTAAGCGGCTGCATGTACACATTCATATTTTTCCCCGGATAGTTGGGCCCTGGAATTATCAACGTCAGGAAAATGTTCTTTCTTTGCATAATCTGTGCGGGGGGAGATTGAGTGCAAAGACAAATACGGGCCAACAACTGTATTGGGCTGCCGTCATACCAAACACACTGAACCCATCCGTGTTGATGCCGACTCGAGGATGCCTCGGATCTGCCTCTTTGTCAGCATGTAATTCATCAAACTTTTTCCACGCAGCACCATCTGATGTGTGTACCATCATCAGATTCCCATCTGCATCTAGTTCGGTTCTTTTGCCTGTTTTGTGCCATGTCATCTGTCTGGCCATCTCTTCGACCATGAAAAGACGTTGAAGTCTTGGTACGATTGGCATATACCGAAGAACACTAACGGGGATTTTGGTCTGTGTCTTCTCACCCATATCATTGTCTACCACAACATACCTGGAAGACTTGCAAATGGGACAATAGTTCAAGTCCGCATAGTCAAGCCTAAATAAGGCACATCCTTTCTCACAGGCATGTATCTTCTCATAGGGCATCTTCAGTGCACGGAGGATTTTGTCCGACTGGTACAACTTTGCAGGCGTTACATGGCCTTTGGGTAGAAAGCGTCCAAATACTGTCATTATTGCGTCGTAGCATTCTCTGCCCAAGTTGAACTGAGCCTTCAGAGCCATTACTTATGAGATGGCATCCAACTGACAAAGCTCAGTGTGCTCGTGGAGCAGACGTTTTGAAGACTCCAACATTTCATTGAAGGCCTTTGCAGATTCCTCCATCTCCTTGTCCGAATCCCGAGCATCGTCATAGTCTTGCACCATGTTTTCCATCCCGGTACCATGCTTGTCGGTGCGACGACGATCCACCTCAGCTCTGTCACGTTGGGCAGACTCACCATGATATGTCGACACCGTATAATCGGGCGTAAAACCACTCTTCGGCAGGTGTTTGCCCATTTCAGCCTCTGTCCTGTTTTCCCAATTGCCGCACCGGAAACAGGGGCACCAGGTTTTCCTCTAGCCATTTGCAAATGCGGCTTGCACAAACCCCTTGGTTTTTGTGAACCATTCAGCGCTCCATTTGTTCTGACCAGTGTGACCGGTACACATCCACGCACGATCACTCATCTTGACTTTCAGAGCTACTGGACACACAACAAATATATATATAATTCACCATGTATATATTCATCAGTTGATCTAGTTTGTCAATTTTATTACGTCCATGCAACCTACACTCTAATAGGTAATGATAGGTCCTAATCCCACCTGAGTATGTGTAGATTGGGTTCATTTTCCCATGCTATGCTCCGGATCCGACACAAAATTTCGGCAGCACCTCCCCGTTGTTCTCCTGATACACGTCTCTGCAATAAACAAAGAAGATGTGTACCCGGAGAACAACAGGGGAGGCACTGACGAAATTTATGCGTCGGATCCGGAGCAAAGCATATGGGAAAACGAACCCAATCTACACATACTCGGGCTGTCCATGGATAGCGTGGGACAATTCAAAAGAATCAAGGTTATAAATATGCAAATGCATGCATATTTATAACTATAACGCTTTCGAACGGGAGACACATATTGGTTACGCATACTGATGATTCAAGACACATATATATAGCTAGCTATCAAGTTTCATCGGCACGAACACCGGAACAGAGCAAATAATTAATGGGGGAGGAGGACATGTCATTTGTGCTCACCCACGAACGAAGGGGCAGAGCTCGTCAAACGCACGGCGAGGTCGTCGAACACCAAACCTCGCCGCGATGAAACAACTGCACATTTAAATCTACCCGATCAACACAATTATATGTGATGTTTTTCATAACAAAATCGAATAATACATAACCTAACTCATAATTCACAAATATATGACCCCGTCGGCCTCTGGAAGGCCAAAGAGCACCTTTTCGGGAGGTGTCGGGGGTCGGGGTGTCGTGTCGGTGTCGGGGTGCCGTGTCGGGGTTGGGTGCTGTTTCGGGGTCGGGGTGTCGTGTCGGGGTCGAGGTGTCGGGGTCTGGTGTCGGGGTCGGGGTGTTGGGGTCAGGGGGTCGGGGTGTCGTGTCGGGGTCGGGGTGTCGGGGTGTGGTGTCGGTGTCGGGGTGTCGGGGTCAGGGGCTCGGGGTGTCGGGGTGTCGTGTCGGGGTCGGGGTGTCGGGGTGTGGTGTCGGGGTCGGGGTGTCGGGGTTAGGGGTCAGGGGGTCGGGGTGTCGGGGTGTGGTGTCGGGGTCGGGGTGTGGTGTCGGGGTCGGGGTGTGGTGTCGGGGTCGGGGTGTCGGGGTCAGGGGGGTCAGGGGTCGGGGTGTCGGGGTGTGGTGTCGGGGTCAGGGGGTCGGGGTGTTTCCTTCTATCCTTCTTCTTCTTTCTTTCTCTTCTTCTTCTTCTTCTTTCCTTTCTTCTTCTTCTTCTTTCGTCTTTTTTCTACTTCTTTTACTTCTTTTCGTTTCTTCTTTTCTTCTTCTTCTACTTCTTCTACTTCTTTTCTTCTTCTTCTTTTTTCATCTTTTTTCTACTTCTTTTATTTTCTTCCTTTCTTCTTCTTTTACTTCTTTTCTTCTTCTTCTTTTTTCATCTTTTTTCTACTTCTTTTCTTTTCTTCTTTTCTTCTTCTTCTACTTCTTCTACTTCTTTTCTTCTTCTTCTTCTTCTTCTTCTTCTTCTTCTTCTTCTTCTTCTTCTTCTTCTTCTTTTCTTCTACATATTCTTTTTTCTTCTACTTCTTTTCTTCTTTTCTTCTAACACTAACACTATGTAACACATATCTAGCACTAAATCTATCACTAACAATTAAACAGCAAAAAAAATGAAAAAACAGAAAAAATGAAAAAATAACTCACCGGAGCAATGGGACGGTCGGGGCAGTGGGTCGGCGACGTGGTGGCGCGCTGGGGCAATGGGACGGTCGGGGCAGTGGGGCGGGTGGGCCGGCGACGTGGTGGCGCGCCGGGGCGCCGGGCCGTCGGGACGGTGGAGCGACGGGGCGTCGGCGGGTGGGGTGGGGGCGGCGGGGTGGTGGGGCGACGGGGCAAGCGGGGGTGGGGGCGGCGCCGGGCGGCGGGATGGTGGGACGACGGGGCGTCGGCGGGTGGGGTGGGGACGGCGGGGTGGTGGGGCGACGAGGCAAGCGGGGACGGGGGCGGGGGCGGTGGCGGGGGCGGCGCCGGGCGGCGGGGGCGGCGGCGGTGGATCTGGTGGCGTGGCGTCGGGGAGGAGAGAGGGAGAGAAACAGAGTGGAGTAACGGGCGGGGGGGGGGCTCGATCGGCCGTTAGTTAGGTTAGGTTAGTTAGCCTTTGCCGTCCGGCCGTTAAGTTTTTTCTAATCGGCTCGTTAGTGGGAGCCACCTCTCTCTTTGCCGTCAGCCAGCTGACGGCAAAGATTCTTTGCCGCCAGCCAGCAGACGGCAAAGAAGTGACAGATGGCAAAGACCTTCTTTGCCGTCTGCCAGTTGTTTGTCGTCTGCTTTTTGGTAGCTGATGGCAAAGACCTTCTTTGCCGTCTGCTAGCGGACGGCAAAGAACTGGCAGACGTCAAAATCCCTGATTCCAGTAGTGCTGTTATAATTTGGTGCATCCATGATTATCCGGCTTTGGGCACTATGTCAGGGTGAACGACACATGGTTACAATGCATGTGTTCGCTGTGACAGGAATCCGCTGTTGTATGCAATAATTAGCAAGATCTGTTACATTGGACACCGCCGTTTCCTTGCCAAGGATATGCCGCATCCTAGAAAATACCAAAGACATGTGTTCAATGCAAAGCATGAAAACCGTGATGCGCCAAAGAGGCTCACCGCCGATGAGTTGCAAGTGGATTTAGAGAAGGTCAGGCATATTACACTAGGAAACCATCCTGATAATGGTAGCGGGAAAAGGAAGCGTGGCAGGGAAGAAGAGAGATTATTGTTTACCCGCGGGTCCACTTTGTGGGACTTGGAGTATTGGAAAGATTTGGATCTGCGGCATAATCTTGATGTGATGCACATCGAGAAAAATATATGTGACAGCATTATCGGCACACTTCTTAATATTGAAGGCAAGACGAAAGATACCTTAAAATCTAGGACTGATTTGACACACCTGGGTATCAGAAAGGATTTGCAGGTGCAAGATGAAGGTAAACCACGGGATATGGCACCAGCTGTGTACGTCTTGGACAAGGTAAAAAGAAAAGAATTCTGCAAGGTCCTGTCACGTGTGAGATTCCCACATGGATTTGCTTCCAACCCTGAAAGGAGAGTCAGTGCAGATGGAGACAAGGTACAAGGGTTGAAAACTCATGACTGCCACGTCCTACTTCAAAGGGTTTTACCTGTTATCCTTAGAGGATTGGGCCGCCCTGACTTATACAGAGCAGTTGCAGAGTTGGGACAATTCTTCAGGGAACTCTGGAGTAGAAATATCAGGATAGATGCTTCGGAGCGTCTTAGAGACAAGATACCAACTATCCTATGCGACCTTGAGAAGATATATCCTCCAGCCTTCTTTGATGTGGTGGTGCATTTGGTTGTTCATCTACCTGATGAGGCACTACTTAGAGGTCCAGTACAGTATGGCTGGATGTACCCTATTGAAAGGCGGCTAGGCACTTTCAAGGGCTATGTTAGGAACAGAGCTAGACCCGAGCGTTCCATTGCAGAGGCCTACATTGCTACAGAAGCGTTGACATTCTGCTCAAAATACATTGAAACAGCTGATCAACTTAGCAAAGACGTGGATGAAGATAATCCCGGGCTCAATGTTTTCGATTATTCTGTTCGAGTTACACAGAAGAGTCGACAAGAGGACAAACCTAAAGATTTGGACAAAATGGTTTGGTATGTGTTGAATAACTGTCCTGAGATACTACCTTATATCAAGTAAGTGCTAAGTACTGCAGCTTATACATCGAAATCTACTAAA
Organism: Triticum aestivum; assembly: GCF_018294505.1. Lineage (NCBI taxonomy): Eukaryota > Viridiplantae > Streptophyta > Magnoliopsida > Poales > Poaceae > Triticum > Triticum aestivum. The sequence continues at coordinate 345,477,542 of NC_057811.1, forward strand.
CTTGTAGCACATTCTTATATATTTAGATGTTTGATGCGATCACTATGTTGTGCAGCATCTACAAAAAGGAGTTACTGCCGCAAAATCCAAGAAACATTGACAAACTGGTTATGGCAGGATTTGCAAAATGGTTCAAGAGCCATGTAAGCTTTTGAATTGCACTGTCAGTTTTTTTAATATATTGACTACATAAGATGACCAGCTTGTCTATTTTCTAACCATAGGTTAAGAAGATGTGGGAGGATGGGCAGGCAGTTGATGATGCCCTTTACTCACTAGCAATGGGTCCTGATACTCGGGTAAGACATTATGAATCTTGCATTGTTGGAGATGTGCGCTACAACACCCTTGCACGAGACGAAGGCAGGAAGACACAAAACAGTGCCATCATGAGCACGGATACGTATGACAAAGAGATAACTGAAATGTATGCTAACATAACATACATTGTTCAGTTGCAGTATATCTCCAGTTTCGAGGATCATCGGTGTGTGGTTCTGTTGTGCTGTCGTTGGTATCACCTGTTTTCCAGGATCGCAAAACCCAGAGCTGATGATTATTTCAAATCCATCAATGTCAAGGCGGCGTACCAGACCAACGAGCCTTTTATTTTGGCAAATCAAGCAACACAGATATTTTTCTTGGAAGACACATTTGCACGTAGCGATGACTGGAGAGTAGTGCAAAGGTTTGAGCAGAGGAATTCGTTTAATGAAGTTGCACAACAAGATGATGCTTACACTGCTCCTGATGTACAAGATAACACAGATGTTCCTAATATCTTTGAGAACCATCACGTCAATGACGCCGGCGAAAAGATTGCCTGTCGTGCTGTGGACATACAAGAGTTGATCAAGAAGAAGCCAACGTTCGAGGACGTTGAGGACGAAGAAGAAGATGACACCATGGGGAATTACGATTCAGACTGATACACATGGCGAAGATGTTGACGCTGCTGCTGCGGATGATGATTACATTGCTTTTGTCGTATTTGCCTGTCAGAAGACGTTTTTTATCTACTATGTGAAATTGTGTTTGCTATGACAACTGAAACCTGATGAACATGTTGTTTAGTATTTTCCTGTGAGAACATCACTTGTTATGTATGCTGATTTGTGTTTGGTGATTGTATGACGACTAAAACATGATGACATTGTTGTTTAGTTGTACTCATATTTGGCTGTGAAACTTGAATTTGATGACATAGTTTGCTGTTGGACTGCAATTTGCTCGACGTCTTCGAATGAGAACAAAGCTGACCCGACAGGTCCTCTGCTAATTTATTTATTTATTACCAAAAGGGCCTCTGCTATTTATTTATTTATGAGCAAAAGGGGATACCCCCTGATTTCCGTTAATAGAAATCATTAGATGTTCACAACACTACGCCCAGCCTGCTACACAGGTTTCATTCATTACTAGTTTCAGCAAAGTGCTCATGTCATAGCCACTGAATACATCACGAGTGCTACATACACTGCAAATAAAGAGACAATCATCCTACAGAGCACATCGATTTTGCCCATTATCTTCACAAGCTCTTTCATCTCCTCATTGCTGTCAAGGCCGTTCAGCAGCTGTTGCTTGGCCATGATCAGAGGAACTGCATCTTTAACCTTCTGCTCTGCATCTTCCTCTTCTGCCGTTCCTTCAGTTACTTGTCCAACACCCCAACCTGCTGGTATTGGGATTCCTCGGCTAACCAAATAATCAGCGTAGTTGCACTCCCCCACATCAGCAACTTCCCAAAAATACAAATCACATGAATCTTCCCTTTTCTGCACGAATCAAATTGGAAGATCATCAACCAAACTATTAAAAAAATCAGCAACTGAAAGCAGCATAACAACACTTAAACATATTATTACCCCATGATTCGGGCATTTGTAGAAGACTCGGCCAGGGTTGAGGATTGTGGTTGAGACGCGACAGATGACTCTCCGTGATTTGCAGCAGTGGCACCACACTAAGGGCAGCGGGTTGCGATGAGCAACCGGCTGCGGTGCGCGTGCCGGCGGGGGTGTGATGAGACCCATAGGTGATGGTACGGGTGGCGACTTGGCGCATATTTGGTTGTTGCCCGCTGAAGAGCAGGTGGACGAGAAGCCAGCGGACATGGTTGCTGCGGCCAGAGCTTCTGATGCTAGGCAGAGTAAGTAGAGAAGAGGAGAAGCGAACATTGGATATGTCATTTTCATTACTTGTAGAGTAGCATAGCACCATATATAGTCATAGTCTAGGTTTGGATTCGAACCAGCTACAGGAGCATGCCTCTCTTTTTTCTAAAACTCAGCAACGTCTCTTCACTAGTACACTAGCTTGTTCTGTACGCCTTCTCAAGTCTTTGATTCTTCCACCTGACATCTGGGACCCACCGAAAGGGTCTCTGTATTTTGTAAAAAAGTGCCCCCCGCTGACAGGTCGGACCCAACAGCTATCTTCGCACGCAAGGAAGTGCCTCCTTATTACGCACAAAAAAATGAATACCCCCCTGCCAGCTGGAACCCAGCATCATGGGAGGCTGACTTGTGGGCCTACCAAGTTGACGGGGACGGAGGGCTTTGTCAACTTAGTCAATATGAATGATCCTAGCTCCAGTTACCGTACGATGTTCATCCAACGGCAGTAGTGCTTCTTCAACCTTTGGTCTTCTTGCTCCAGCCGCCCAAACCAGCGCCGGTCGTGTCGCGTGCTCCTGCCTCCCATGGCCGACTGTGATGCCGCGGAGGCCTCACCACCCCCTACTACTCCCACCGCTCGCCAGGCCATCCCTCTACTCACCCACACCCCCTGTTATTCTGCGGCGACGGCAGCCTCACACCGCAGCCGAACCAGTGAACCCTCGTACTCCTCTCCGCCTGGGCATCCACTGCCGCATCTTCCCCGGCTCCGCGTCGTCCCCTTCCGAGGCCTCGCCGTCGTCCACCGCCTTGGTGCTCTCAGCGCGGCGTGGTCAACTACCGACTTCTATTGGAAGAGTACTGTATGTGGAGAGGCTGACAGCTGGGTCCACGGCCGCAGCTGGGTCCACGGCCACATCCCAGTCTTTTTGTGATTTGCCAAGTAAGTCCCTTTGTCAGTACTGTTGGGCTGCAAATCTTTCAAGACGGGGAGAACTTCATTCGGCTGGCCGAGAAAATGGCCTATCAGTAATGAGAAATGGGTTGTACATTTTTAAAACACATCAAACCGGCAATTAGTTTCAAAATTCTTTTTTTCATTTCAAGATTTTAAATTGCATTAATTTTTATGCGTGGACAATTTGTTGGATTTTATATTGATATACATTTATTTTTAAAATCAGTTTGAATGTGACTCGAAATTTCGGGATTAAAAACAGTTCGGACCGCACCGAAATATGCAAATTTCTTATAATGTTTTAACCGTGGCCACAATATGGGCTGTAATGCTAACAAAAAGAATATGGGTCCAAAAAAACCTTAAGAATTAGCAAATGGGCTGTAAATTATTAGAAATAATGGCAGATGGGTTGTATGATGTTTTCCACAGATTTGAGGCTTTCCTAAAAAAAGGTTGACGCACAAGCAGTGACTGTTGGATGTCCATCCAACGGCCGTCGTGCTTCTTCAATCTCTCCTCTTCCTGCTCCAGCCGCTCAAACAAGCGCCGGCGGGACTGCCTGCTCCCTCCTCCCCGCGGCCGGCTGTGCTGCCGCGCAGGCCTCACCGCCCCACCGTACTCCCATCGCTGGCCTAGCCATCCCTCTACTCACCCACACCTGCTGTTATTCTCCGGCGATGGCAGACGAACCAGTAAACCCTCGTACAGTCGTACTCCCCTCCGCGTGGGAAACAACTGCCGAGTCTTCCCTGCCTCCGTGTCGTTCCCTTCCTAGGCCTCGCCGTCGTCCACCGCCCTGGTGCTCTCGGCGCGGCCTGGTCAACATGGTCAACGACCGACATGCATCTGAAGTGGACTGTACGTGGAGAGGCTGACAGCTGGGTCCACGGCCGCACGCAAGGAAATGCCTCCTTATTACGCGCAAAATAATGATTCCTCCACCTGACATCTGGGACCCACCGAAAGGGCCTCTGTATTTCGTGAAAAAATGTTACCGCCGCTGACAGCTCGGACCCACCAGCTATATCTTCGCACGCAAGGAAGTGCCTCCTTATTACGCACAAAAAAATGAATACTCCCCCTGTTAGCTGGGACCCAGTATAGTGGCAGGCTGACTTGTGGCCCTACTAAGTTGACGGGGACGGAGGGCTTTGTAAACTTAGTCAATATGCACGATTCTAGCTCCAGTGACCGTACGATGTCCATCCAACGGCCGTAGTGCTTCTTCAACCTCTAGTCTTCTTACTCCAGCCGCCCAAACTAGCGCGGGTCATGCCTCGTGCTCCTGCCTCCCGTGGCCGGCTGCGATGCGGCGGAGGCCTCACCGCCCCCTACTACTCCCACCGCTGGCCAGGCCATCCCTCTACTCACGCACACCCCCTGTTATTCTGCGGCGACGACAGCCTCACACCGCAGCGAACCAGTGAACCCTCGTACTCTTCTACGCGTGGGCATCCCCTGCCGCATCTTCCCTGGCTCCGCGTCGTCCCCTTCCTAGGCCTCGCCGTCGTCCACCGCCCTGGTGCTCTCGGCGCGGCGTGGTCAACGTGGTCAAGGAACGGCTTCCATCGGACGTGGACTGTATGTGGAGAGGCTGACAGCTGGGTCCACGGTCGCAGCAAGGAAGTGCCTCCTTATTACGTGCAAATTAATTATTCCTCCACCTGACAGCGGGGACCCACCAGACGGGCCACCGTATTTCACGAAAAAAACGTTTCCCCCTGACTGCTTGGACCCACCAGCTACATCTTTGCATGCAAGGAAGTGCGTCCGGGCAAAAAAAATGATTCGCCCCCTTGACTGCTGGGACCCACCAGCTACATCTTCGCAGGCAAGGAAGTGCCTGATAGTCGGGACCCAACTGGTCGAAGCGTATGTAGCGTTGTCATTCTGGTCGCGAACGTGTACGTACATACTGGTCGATGTAGAGGCGCGCACGTGTCGTAGTAGAGGCGCGCACGTAGCATGTACACGTACGTACAGCGGCCAGTGTGCAAGAAAGAAAATACGGCCACGTACGTACATACGGGCAGGGTCTCGAACGCCTACTCGCGCATACGTACGGCCAGGGCTCGTGTACATGGCTGGGTCGGAACGGAGAAACAACGTCGTCGTCGTGTTCATGGGGAGCCAACCGGCTGGGTCGGAACGGAATGCGTCGTCGTGTTCATTTGGAGGGCTTGGACGGAACAGCCGATGGAAACGAGGCCTGGCGTACCGCAGAACGGAGGAAACGTCCTTGTGTTCGACCGGCCACGTTCGAAACGGGATCCTGTTCATCGGGAGGGGTCTGGCATACCGCAAAACGGAGGAAACGGACCTCCTACGGTCGAAATGGGGGTCCTGTTGATCGGGAGGGGTGTGGCGTACCGCAAAACGGAGGAAACAGACTTGTGTTGGAGCGCTACGGTCGAAACAGGGGTCCTGTTCATCGGGAGGGGTGTGGCGTACCGCAAAACGGGACTCCACGGGATACTGTTCATCTCCACCGTCGACCCCCTCCAGCCTCCACGGGCTACTGTTCATCCACCGTCGACCTCCTCCAGCCTCCACCTGCGACTATTCATCCACGGGCTCCTGTTCATCCAGCCTCCACTGCCCGCTACTCCACCGGCTACTGTTCAACAAGCCCTCTCCATGGGCTCCTGTTCAACCACCCCTCCACGGGATACTGTTCATCCTGCCCTCCACCGTCTACTGCTCATCCTGCCCTCTACGGGGCGGTACTGTTCATCCAGCCCTCCACGGGGTCCTGTTCATGCAGCCCCAACCGGCTCGATCGATCGGGGTACTGTTCATCCAGCCCTCCACAAAGTCATGTTCATCCAGCCCCAACCGGCTTGATCGATCGGGGTACTGTTCATCCAGAGGCAACACCACGGGGTCCTGTTCATCTACCCCCACCGGGAACTGTTCATCCAACCCCCCCCCCCAACGCTCACTGTTCATCTAGAGGCAGCATCGATCGGCTTCAATTAGCAGCAGTGGCGAAGGAATCGCTCGATCGGGTTCAGTTAATAGCCATCGATCGATCGCTCGGGTTCAGTAACGCGTAGCCTGCAGTGCAATCGCTCGGGTTCAGTTAGAGCCCAACGCCTCGCACACACACGCATACGTACGAGAGAAACGCGCACCGCTCGGCCCCCGACCACCCACCGTAACCGGGGACCCCCCGATATTTTCGCGCCCTCGCTTCTACCACGGTTTTTTCCATCATGGACGGCCCAAAGAATGTCATGCAGCTGCGTCTTCGGCCCGCCCAGGACGAAAAGCCCATTTTCTGTCATGATTTTTTGTCATAGAAGTAGGACCCCACCACATCTATGATGATACCGTGTTTTGTCACAATTATTGTCACAGAAGTGTCATAAGTATGACAGAAAAGATTTTCGTTCGGCCCAAAATGTCACAGATGTGTCTTTTTTTGTAGTGCTTTCCTCTGCATGACCTGTCATTGCCTGCTACTCCTTAGAGTTGAGTCAGGTATGATTCATCAGGGATGAGTTGGAAAGTTGTGAACATGTCCTACTGTTGAGAGCTAAGTGTGTGAACACGATTTGGTAAAGGTAGCGGTGAGAGGCCATGTAGGAGTACATGGTGGGTTGTCTCATTGAAACCGTCCTCAGGAACTGAGTTCTGTGTTTGTGATCCATGAATAGTTACTACCACACATTGGGTTCCAGTAACTCGGCCCCTCTCGGCTTATTAACCAACTCGATCTCTGTCCATGAGTTGCAACTAGTTTCTGGTGTTTGTAGGTAGTGTTAGTAGTCTACAAGTGGCACCCGGTACAGGTGGGCTTGGGACAGACTAGGCACCGTGGCCGGGTATACCAAGCGTCGCCCGTTTGGTGGGCTTGGGAACCTTGTACACATCGTTTGGGGCCGTGAGCGACACCCCGACCGGATCTCCTTGCGTATGGAACCCGAATAGGCGATAAACCTGGACTAGAGACTCGTATGGTTAGTCAGGTCGTGGCCGACTCCCTCGCCAGGCTTCCGCTTGAAGGTTGCCGAGATACAGGACGTGTACATGGTGGTAAGTGGCGAGAGTGTGTGTGAAGAAGTACACCCCTGCAGGGTCAACATCATCTATTCGAATAGCCGCGTCCGCGGTAAAGGACTGCTGGGTTGCCTGTACAGTTCATAGACAAGTGAAAGTGGATACTCTAAAATGCGCAAGATAAGCGTGAGTGCTATGGATGGCCTTCTTGTAGGGAGACGGGAGCGGATCCATAGTGGTGTATTGATATGGTGAATATGTGGACTCGTGTGCGCCACCTCAAAAGAGTTACTTGCCGTCGTAGTACAGGATAGCCACCGAGTCAAAGCTGGCTTGCTGCAGTCAAACTCCACCACCCCCTTTGTTGATACCGATGCATATATAGATAGTTCTGATGTAAGTCTTGCTGGTTACATTTGTACTCACGTTTGCTTAATTATGTTTATGCAGAGAGACTTCAGTCTCACTAGTAGTTCCGCGTGGACTTCGACGTTTAGCTTGTTACCTCAGCTACGTTCTTGTACCCTTGGGAGGGTCTTATAGATAGTCAGGCTTCTCAGCCTTTTCCATTTGTAGTTGTCTGTACTCAGACATGTTTATGCTTCCGCTTGATGTGTGTATGCTCTGTATGTTGGGTCATGAGACCCATGTTTGTAATACTTGGCTCCTCGGAGCCTAATGAATAAATACTTGAGTCATAGAGTTATGTTGTGATGCCATGTTGTATTTGCACATATCGAGCATATTGTGTGTATGTTATTGAAATGCTTGGTATGTGTGGGATCCGACAACCTAGTTGTTTATCTTTGGTAGCCTCTCTTACCGGGAAATGTCTCCTAGTGCTTCCACTGAGCCATGGTACCTTGCTACTGCTCCGGAACACTTAGGCTGGCCGGCATGTGTCCTTCTTTGTTCCTGTGTCTGTCCCTTCGGGAAATGTCACACGGTGTCTACCGGAGTCCTGTTAGCCTGCTACAGCCCGGATTCTACGGAGTCCTATTAGCCCAGCTGCTACAGCCCTGATTCACTCGCTGATGACCGACACGTTCATTGCTGGGTCATGTATGCATTTCCCTGTAAGTTAGTGCCACTTTGGGTTTACGACTAGTCATGTCGGCCTGGGTTCTTTGTCATACGGATGCTAGCGACACTATCATATACGTGAGCCAAAAGGCGCAAACGGTCCCGGGCCAGGTAAGGTGGCACCCGTGCGAATACCGTGCATGAGGCCGCAAAGTGATATGATGTGTTACATGCTAGATCGGTGTGACTTAGGATCGGGGTCCTGACAAGCACCTCAGTAGAGAAAGCCGAAAACTGACTGTCATGATGTGGCGCGAGCCGGTCCGCTATTCGAAGGTTACAAATCTTTTGCGATTTTTTTCCGCATTATGCGACGAATCGGTCTTTACCCGATCAGGTGTTTACAGCACCCTAGTTCGAACTCACGAATACTAGGGGCTGCGCCTAAATTCTATTGTCAAACTCCTATGGCTAAGTGAGGGTGATAAAGCCGCATAGTCCGATTGCCTGGTTCGTTGCGCTAAACACCTCCTTCAAGGACCAAATTTTTGGATAAAGACTGTTTAGATTCCATCCCGAACACCCCTGTACTACCTACGTAGGGGCTGAAGCCGACGACTGGCCAACTCTCAGATTTAATAAAAATGGCCGCACAGGAGGTAAAATGTTAACATAACGAGTGTTATATAACGGCTCTGTTTCATAATACAGGAAGGGACAATATGAATATATTCATTCAAAAATAATGTCTTTAGTACATTACTCCGCTACAATGCGGGATCCCTCCAGGACTTCGCTAAAATATTGCTCGGGCGTGCGGTGCTGCTTGCCCTCAGGCGGTCCCTCGGTCGCGAGCTTGACGGCATTCATCTTCGCCCACTGCACCTTGACGCGAGCAAAGGCCATCCTGATACGTCTCCACCGTATCTATAATTTTTTATTTCTCCATGCTATTATATATTCTGTTTTGGATGTTTAATGGGCTTTATTATACACTTTTATATTATTTTGGGACTAACCAACTAACCCAAGGCCCAGTGCAAATTGCTGTTTTTTTGCCTATTTCAGTGTTTCGCAAAAAAGGAATACCAAACGGAGTCCAAACGGAATGAAACCTTTGGGAGCATGATTTTTGGAACAAACGTGATCCAGAGGACTTGGAGTGGACGTCAAGAAACCAACAAGGAGGCCACGAGGCAGGGAGGCGCGCCAGCCCCCCTTGGGCACGCCCCGCACCCTCGTGGGCCCCTCGTGGCTCCACCGACCTACTTCTTCCGCCTATATATACCCATGTACCCCGAAACCATCGAGGAGCACCACGAAACCCTATTTCCACCACCGCAACCTTCTGTACCCATGAGATCCCATCATGGGGCCTTTTCCGGTGCTCCGCCGGAGGGGGAATCGATCATGGAGGGCTTGTACATCAACACCATAGCCTCTCCGATGATGTGTGAGTAGTTTACCACAGACCTTCGGGTCCATAGTTACTAGCTAGATGGCTTCTTCTCTCTCTTTGGATCTCAATACAAAGTTCTCCTCGATCTTCTTCGAGATCTATTCGATGTAACTCTTTTTGCGGTGTGTTTGTCGAGATCCGATGAATTGTGAGTTTATGATCAAGATTATCTATGAACAATATTTGAATCTTCTCTGAATTCTTTTATGTATGATTGGTTATCTTTGCAAGTCTCTTCAAATTATCAGTTTGGTTTGGCCTACTAGATTGATCTTTCTTGCAATAGGAGAAGTGCTTAGCTTTGGGTTCAATCTTGCGTTGCTCGATCCCAGTGACAGAAGGGGAAACGACATGTATTGTATTGCTGGCATCGAGGATAAAAAGATGGGGTTTATATCATATTGCTTGAGTTTATCCCTCTACATCATGTCATCTTGCCTAATGCATTACTCCGTTCTTATGAACTTAATACTCTAGATGCATGCTGGATAGCGATCGATGTGTGGAGTAATAGTAGTAGATGCAGGCAGGAGTCGGTCTACTTGTCACGGGCGTGATGCCTATATACATGATCATGCCTAGATATTCTCATAAATATGCACTTTTCTATCAATTGCTCGATAGTAATTTGTTCCCCACCGTAATACTTATGCTATCTTGAGAGAAGCCACTAGTGAAGCCTATGGCCCCCGGGTCCATTTTCCATCATATTAATCTTCTGTCAACTAGTTATTCTTTCGCCATTTATTTTGCAATCTTTACTTCCAATCTTTATCATAAAAATACCAAAAATATTATCTTATCATCTCTATCAGATCTCACTTTTGCAAGTGGCCATAAAGGGATTGACAACCCCTTTATCGCGTTGGTTGCAAGGTTCTTATTTGTTTGTGTAGGTACGAGGGACTTGCGTGTGGCCTCCTACTGGATTGATACCTTGGTTCTCAAAAACTGAGGGAAATACTTACGCTACTTTGCTGCATCACCCTTTCCTCTTCAAGGGAAAACATCCGCATGCTCAAGAGGTAGCAAGAAGGAATTCTGGCGCCGTTGTCGGGGAGTCTACGCACAAGTCAAGACATACCAAGTACCCATCACAAACTCTTATCCCTCGCATTACATTATTTTCCATTTTCCTCTCGTTTTCCTCTCCCCCACTTCACCTTTGCCTTTTTCTCCGCCTTCTTCTCGTTTGTATCTTAGTTTGTGTTTCCATGTGCCTTCTATCTGCTTGCATCTTTGCTTGCTAAAAATCTATTGGTATGCAAAGGGTGTTTATAGTTACTATGATATCGAACAAATTGAAGAATTTGTTGCTTTTAAGGGTGCTTATGAAGTTGCTTCTTTGGTTGAAAAGAATGATATTACTATCTACGAATCTGAAAATTTTGACATACTTCAATATTGCTATGAAAACTATGCTCATAATGTCTATGTCAAAGAATTAATTGAGAGAATGACTGTTGCGTTGGAAGAAAATAATGATATGCATGAATCTATAGATAATGATGATTCCGATGATTTGATTGAAATATCCCTTGATGAACATGATGCTTGCTATTCTTGTGGCCATGATGCCAATATTTATGAAGATGAATTTGCTATAGTTCCTTATGTTAAACATGAGATCGTTGCTATTGCACCCATACTTGATAATTCCTTCGACAAAAAACATGATCGCAATAATTTTACTATAAGTTCTCTTGATGTAAATTGTGCTAATAATATGCAAAACCCTAAGCTTGGGGAGGCTAGTTTTGCTATGTCTACTACTTGTTGCAATGATCATGATTGGGGTGATTCTTCTTATGATATTGAAAATTTATTTAAGCCCCATGATGAATATGAGGTTGATAATAGTGTTTGCAACAATATTGAAAGTGGGTTTGGAAGAGTGTCAACTTTAGATCCCACATATTTGGAGAATGTTCAATCTTATGGTGTTTTTGATAAAAGTGGGTTTGGAGAGGTCATGGCTTTAGTTAATGATAATCCCACTATTTTGGAAGAGTGTCAACTTTGCATGCATGTGGATTGTGTTGAAAATATTTTATGTGATAGATATTTTGTTGAATTTTCTTATGATCCCACATGTAATTATTATGAGAGAGGAAAATATGTTTGTAGAAATTTTCATGTTACTAATTTACCTCTCGTCATATTGAGATTGCTATTGTTTCCCTTTTCTTCCATGCATATGCTTGTTTTTGCTTGTCTTGATAATTTGTTTGCCTATAAAATGCCTATGCATATGAAGTATTTTAGACTTAGATGTGCTTGTCCACATGTTTTATGATGCTCTCTTTGTTCTTCAATTCTTGTCTTTCATGTGAGCATCATTGAAATCTCTACGTCGAGCTAGGGGCGTTAAACGATAGCGCTTGTTGGGAGGCAACCCAATTTTATTTTTGTTTCTTTACTTTTGGTTCTGGTTAGGAATAAATTTTTCATCTATCCTCTGGTTAGATGTGTTTTTATGTTTTAATTAGTGTTTGTGCCAAGTAGAACCTTTGGGAAGACTTGGGTGAAGTCTTTTTGATCTTGCTGTAAAAAACAGAAACTTTAGCGCTCATGAGATTAGCTACAACTTTTTACTGGAGAGTGATATTTAGATGATTCTTTTTGAAGATGATTAATAGATAAATTCCTCACGTCCAGCAATTTATTTTAGAACTTTTGAGGTTCCATAAGTATGCGTTTGATACAGATTACTACAGACTGTTCTGTTTTTGACAGATTCTGTTTTTCGTGTGTTGTTTGCTTATTTTGATGCATCTATGGCTAGTATCGGAGGTTATGAACCATAGAGAAGTTGTAATAAAGTAGTTTTAACACCAATATAAATAAATAATTGAGTTCATTACAGTTCCTTGAAGTGGTGTTTTCTTTCTTTCGCTAACGGAGCTCACGAGATTTTCTGCTAAGTTTTGTGTTGCAAAGTTTTCAAGTTTTGGGTAAAGATTTGATGGATTATGGAACAAGGAGTGGTAAGAGCCTAAGCTTGGGGATTCCCTAGGAACCCCAAGGTAAAATCCAAGGACAACCAAAAAGCCTCATCTTGGGGATGCCCCGGAAGGCATCCCCTCTTTTGTTTTCGTCCATCGGAAACTTTACTTGGAGCTATATTTTTTATTCACCACATGATATGTATTTTGCTTGGAGCGTCTTGTATGATTTGAGTCTTTGCTTTTTAGTTCACCACAATCATCCTTTCTGTACACACCTTTTTGGAGAGACACACATTAATCGGAATTTATTAGAATACTCTATGTGCTTCACTTATATCTTTTGAGCTAAACAATTTTGCTCTAGTGCTTCACTTATATCTTTTAGAGCACGGTGGTGGTTTTATTTTATAGAAATTAATGATCTCTCATGCTTCACTTATATTATTTTTAGAGTCCTTTATAACAGCATGGTAATTTGCTTTGGCTATAAAATTAATCCTAATATGATAGTCATCCAAGAGGGATATAATAAAAACTTTCATATAAGTGCATTGAATACTAAGAGAAGTTTGATACTTGATGATTGTTTTGAGATATGAAGATAGTGATATTAAATTTGTGCTAGTTGAGTAGTTGTGAATTTGAGAAATACTTGTGTTGAAGGTTGCAAGTCCCGTAGCATGCATGTAGCGACCCGACCTCAGATGGTCAAGTCTCTGTGCTTCAGTGTCATCCCTGGATCGGTAATGCTGAACACACAGTACTCGAAGGATTTATAGTAAAGTAGCAATCACACACTTATTACATCGAATGTCTCCAAAGAGAACTTATTACAGTAAATATGGCTTAAGGCCATCTAAATAAGATAACATCGGAAGGCTTGGAAGATAAAGTGAGTCCATCAACTCCAACGGCATAGCTGAGTGCATGACAAACGACCTAGCGCACCTTACTCCTCATCTGAAAAGTATGCAACATAATACGTTGCAGCCTGAAAACGGGTCAGCATATGGATTATGCTGGCAATATAACACAGTAGAGCAATGAACAGATAAATGCTATCACTACATGCATATATGGCTGGTGGAGGCTCTCTCGTTATATGATTTTTGCGGAAAGCCAATTTTTTCCTACAACAAAGGAATACATCTTATTTAACTATCATGGTGGTTGAAACATCATTGAGAAGGTTCCTCCAACTCAATCCCAATTAAAGTAATCATTAACAACCCAACAAATTAATTTAGAGTGATGAGATCAAATCAATAATTCAAGTACCAGATACTCAAGATGTCCATCACCGGGGACACGGCTAACCATGATTAGTTTATACACTCTGCAGAGGTTTGCACACTTTTCCCCACAAGACTCGATCTCCGTCGTTGGATTTCTCGCACTACATGTTGTTTGAGAAACGGATGACCGAGACACAGTCTTTCAGAAGCATTAACTCTTTACTCTGGGTGGACAGTTACACCTACTTTCCCTCTACATCTGCTAGCCCACCACTGAAAGAGGTCACACAACATACTCAACTATGCCAGAGCCCATAATGGCTTGTGGCTGCACACGGAAGTTTCTAGCATGAATAATCTTATGATCCCTTTGAGCCTGGGTGGCGGACCGTACGATGATCACACGGTATAACCCCGGGATATCCTAGGATAACACTGGATTCCCCAGGTGCCCAAAACAAACAATCCACCCAGATGTGTATTAAAGTTGCCACCTTAAGTTGAACCATTAATTAACAATCTCACATCTGTCATGGATACACTCAAACGCAATCCACGTCTACGAGCATAGCATGGCAATATAAGCATAACGTAGAAGTAACTCCCAGGGTTTGATAATAAACAGGGCAATAGGTTACCTCATCATCTACTTCCCAAACCCACAAGTTAAAGACATCCTAATCATGCAATGTTTGAGGATTGTAACTAATGCATAAAAACTGGGTATGAAAAGAGTATGATCAATGTGTTACTTGCCTTGCTGACAATCCGCAAAACCTAGAGACTCGTAGTAGCACGCTTCGCACTCCGGGAATTCTATCGCAAACAAACAATAGCATACATAAGCAATCAAGCAAAGATGCACGGGTAAAACTCAAATAAGAAGATCTAACCAGAAAGTTTAACTGAAGAACTCCGGTTCGCAAAAAGAATCAAATCAAACGGAGCAACGAAACTCAAACTGCGAAAGAAACAAGATCCGATTACTAATCTAGACTAAAGTCAAATTTTACAGTACCAAAATCTTGTTCAAGTTGGTTAAACAGAAACAGGGCTTCGATACGAAGACCTTGGCGCTTTAATCGTCTGATTCCGATAAACGAGCGAAAAGATAAATTAAAACGAAAATCAAGGCAGAAATCGCGATAAAAAATAATCGCGGAAAAACCCTGGAAAAAGAAAAACTGACGAACAGGCTAACGAACGAACGTTCGCTGTCTGTGGCTAACGGGTGAACGGCGTTCGTTAAAACGAACGTACGGGCGAACGTCCGCTAAATAACTAAACCGGGAAAAAAATAAAACCGATCTAAAATAAAATAACCGAGGGTTTCTAAAAAACAATACGGTTTTCTAACGAAAACCGGCGGCTGCCTCGGGACACGTGACGGCGGCGGCGGGCAACTCCGGCGGCGGCGACGCGGGTTAGGGTTAGGGTTTCGGCGGCGGGGCCGGTGGTGGGCTACGGGGTCGGGGGCGCGGCTTATAAGGCCTGGGGCGGCGGGAGTCCGGGTCGCCCACGGCCGGTAAGTCGGTTCGATTTTTTTCTTTTTTTTACATATTCTGACGCGCAGAAAAACAAAAAAAAGAAATACTAAATGGACTCTGAAAATCCCGAAATAAATTTTCTCCGTCCTCTAAAAATTTGCCGGACAAGGTGAACATTTATTTGGGCCTATATTGCAATTTTGAAAAACGCGTATTTTTCCTAATTCGAATAAAATAGCAATAAAATCCAAATAAAAATTATTTATTTGATTTACTATTTTTCCTCCAATATTTCATCTATTTTGGAGAAGTCATATTATCTCCTCTCATATTTTTTAAATTCAAAATATTTTCGGTGAGAAAAATTATTAAAACCAAAATGATCCTTGTTTCAATATTTGATAAAATTCGAATATGAAAATCGTGAAATCCCCAACTCTCTCCGCGGGTCCTTGAGTTGCCTAGAATTTTAAGGATCGCAAACGAAAATGAAATAAAATATGATATGCATGAATGACCTATGTATAACATTCCAAATTGAAATTTTGGGATGTTACAAACCTACCCCCCTTAAGATGAATCTCGTCCTCGAGATTCGGGTTGGCTAGAAAATAGGTGCGGGTGGTCTTTGTGTAGATCATCCTCTCGTTCCCAAGTGGCTTCATCCTCGGTATGGTGGCTCCACTGAACTTTGCAAAACTTGATATCCTTGCTGCGAGTAACTCGGCTGGCAAACTCAAGAATCTTGACAGGTTTCTCCTCATATGTCAAATCACTATCCAACTGTATTGCTTCCAGGGGCACTATATCTCTGAGAGGAATATCGGCCATCTCTGCATGGCACTTCTTCAACTGGGAAATGTGAAACACATCATGTACTCCCGACAGTCCTTCGGGTAACTCCAACTTGTAGGCAACCTCTCCCATGCGTTCTAAAACATGGTACGGTCCCACAAATCTCGGGGCTAACTTTCCCTTAACTCCAAAACGTTTAACTCCTCGAAGAGGTGACACTCACAGATACGCTCTGTCTCCAATTTCATAGACTACCTCCTTGCATTTTGAATCTGCATAACTCTTCTGTCGGGACTGAGCTACCTTCAGTCTATCTCGAATCAGCTTAACCTTCTCTTCGGACTCCTTAATCAAATCTAGTCCAAACAACTGAAGGTCTCCAACTTCATCCCACATCAACGGTGTTCTGCACCTTCTTCCATACAGGGCTTCGAACGGTGCCATCTTCAAACTGGCCTGGTAGCTATTGTTGTACGAGAACTCCGCGTAGGGAAAGTTGTCATTGAGGGAGTCCTGGATTAGGGGGTCCTCGGACAGCCGGACTATATACTTTAGCCGGACTGTTGGACTATGAAGATACAAGACTCAAGACTTCGTCCCGTGTTCGGATGGGACTCTCCTTTGCATGGAAGGCAAGCTTTGCAATACGGATATGTAGATCTCCTCCCTTGTAACCGACTTTGTGTAACCCTAGCCCCCTCCGGTGTCTATATAAACTAGAGGGTTTAGTCCGTAGGACAACAACAATCATAACAATCGGCTAGCTTCTAGGGTTTAGCCTCTACGATCTCGTGGTAGATCAACTCTTGTAATACTCATATCATCAAGATCAATCAAGCAGGAAGTAGGGTATTACCTCCATCGAGAGGGCCCGAACCTGGGTAAACATTGTGCCCCCGGCCTCCTGTTACCATCCGCCTTAGACGCACAGTTCGGGACCCCCTACCCGAGATCCGCCAGTTTTGACACCGACAGTCATCCCAACTAGATCCATAATCTAGCACACAAGCTCTCAACATGTCCTCCAGAATCTGATTGACTCTCTCGGTCTGTCCATCTGTCTGCGGGTGAAAAGCTGTACTGAACTCCATCCTGGTACCCAAGGTTTGGTGCAGCTGGTGCCAAAACATTGAAGTAAACTGTGTTCCTCTATCTGATATGATGGTCCTCGGAATTCCGTGCAGACATACGATCCTGGTCATATATATCTTGGCCAACTTCGCACTGGTATAGGTGGTTTTCACTGGGATAAAGTGGGCTACTTTGGTCAAGCGATCCACTACTACCCAGATAGAATCATATCCCGAGCGGGTCCTGGGTAATCCGGTGATAAAATCCATGCCAAGCTTGTCCCACTTCCATTCGGGTATCGGCATAGGTTGCAGTAATCCTGCTGGTTTCTGATGCTCTGCCTTCACTCTCTGACATACATCACATACTGCTACATACTCGGCAATATCCTTCTTCATACCAGTCCACAAGAAACTGTAGCGACCAGACCTCAAATAGTCTGATCTCTGTGCATAAGTGTCATCCCTCGATCGGTAATGCTGACACACACAGTACTTGAAGGATTTATAACAGAGTAGCAATCACACACTTATTACAATGAATGTCTCAAAAGAGAACTTAGTACAAAAAATATGGCTTAAGGCCATCTAATATGATAACAGCGGAAGGCTTGGAAGATAAAGTGAGTCCATCAACTCCAACGACATCACTGAGTGAAAGATCACGACCTAAGGCTCCTTACTCGTCGTCTGAAAAGTCTGCAACATGAT
The DNA here is from genome assembly GCF_018294505.1 of Triticum aestivum. Taxonomy (NCBI): domain Eukaryota; kingdom Viridiplantae; phylum Streptophyta; class Magnoliopsida; order Poales; family Poaceae; genus Triticum; species Triticum aestivum. Next base: position 345,495,353 of record NC_057811.1, read on the forward strand.
ACGTTGCAGCCCGAAAACGGGTCAGCACATGGAATATGCTGGCAAGGTAACACAAAAGAGTAATGAACAGAATAATGCTATCACTACATGCATATTTTGGCTGGTGGTGGCTGTATGGTTAATATGTTTTTGCGAAAAGCCACTTTTTCCCTACTGCAAAGGAAATATATTTTATTTAACTATCATGGTGGTTGTTAAACATTGAGAATGGTAAACCCCATCTCAATCCCAATTAAAAGTAATTAATAACCCAATCAAGTTTTATAATTAAGAGTGATGAGATCCACATGATAATCTAAGAACTAGATACTAAAAACGTCCATAACCGGGGACACGGCTAACCATGATTAGATTGTACACTCTGCAGAGGTTTGTGCACTTTTCCCCACAAGACTCGATCTCCTCCGTTGGATTTCTCGCACTACAAAATGTTTGAGAAACGGATGACCGAGACACAGTCTTTCCGAAGAGGTCCCCTTAACCGATAGATAGGCCGGTACACCTACAATCCCCTACATCTGCTAGCCCATCATGGAAAGGTTTCCCACAACTTACTCAACTATGCCAGAGCCCATAATGGCATGTGGCTGCACACGGAAGTTTCTAGCATGAAAAATCTTATGATCCCTTTGAGCCTGGGTGGCAGTCCATAGGAGAATCACACGGTACCCCGGGATTTCCAAAAATACAGGCAATCACTGGAATTCCCCAGGTGCCTCAATCCACCCAGATGTGTATTAAAGTTGCCACCTTAAGTTAACCATTATTTAACAATGCTCACACCTGTCATGAAAACTCTCAAAACCCAAACCACGTCTACGGGCATAGCATAGCACTATAAGCAACGTAGAAGTAACTCCCAAGGTTTGATAATAAACAGGTGAATAGGTACTACCTCATCTACTTCCCAAACCCACAATTTAATTCAGATCCTAACCATGCAATTGTTTGAGGGTTGATCTAATGCAATAAAACTGGGTAGTAAAGAGGTATGATCAAAGTGATACTTGCCTTGCTGATGATCCGCGAAACCTAGAGACTCGTAGTAGCACGCTTCGCACTTCGGGTACTCTATCGCAAACAAACAAGCATACAATAAGCAATCAAGCAAGGGCACGTGTAAAACTTAAATAAGAGATTGAACTAGAAAGTTCAACTTAAGAACTCTGGTTTGCAAAAATAATCAAATAAAACGAAGCAACAAAACTCAAACGGCGAAAGAAACAAGCTTCGTTTACTAATCTGGACTAAAGTCAAATTTTACAGTAGCAAAATCTTGTTTAAGTTGGTTAAACAGAAAGAGAGTTTCGAGATGAAACTCTAGGCGCCTGAATCGCCTGATTCCGATAAACGAGCAAAAAGTTATACAAAAACGAAAATCGGATCAGAAATCGTGATCGAAAATAATCGCGAAAAAATCCAAGAAAAAGAAAACCGACGAACAGGCTAACGAACAAACGTTCGCTGTCTGCGGCTAAGGAGTTAACACCGTTCGTTAAAACGAACGTATGGACGAACGTCCGCTAAATAAATAAACCGAAAAAAACTGATCTATTCTAAAAAAACGAAAACTAGGGTTTTCTAAAAAACCGAATCGGTTTTAAAATAAAACCGAACGACGGCGACGGCGGCGTATACCTCCGGCGAGGCGGGGCGGCTCCGGCGGGGTTCGGCAGTGGCGGCGGGGCTCTGGGGCGACGGCGAGGCGGCGGTGGGGCGACGGCGAGGCGCGGCGGCGGCTTGCGGGCGGCGGGGCTCCTGCAGGCGGCTGCGGAGGGCGGCGGCTGCGGCGACTTGGGGTCCCGAGGGGGCCCCGAGCTCGGCTTATAAGGGGGGGCGGAGGCGGCTTGGGCGAGGGGGCACGGCGGCGGCGAGGCGTGTCCGGCTCGGACTCGCCCGGCGATGTCGGCGGCGGCGCGGGGTTGGGCCGGCCAGCTCGGCTGGGCTTCGGCCCAGTCGGGCGTTGACTTTTTTTTAAATAACGTTCTGCCAAAAATAAATCCTAGAAAACTAAATAAAAATCTAAAAATGCCAAAACAAATTTTCACTGTCTAAATAAAATATTTAGAACAGGATGAACATTTTCTTGGCCCAAAAATACAATTTTGAAAACGTGCAATTTTTCTAATTCAAATAAAATTGCAATAAAATCCAAAAAAAATATTTATTTGGTTTTGAATGTTTTTCCTCTAATATTTCATCTATTTTGGAGAAGTCATTTTATCTCCTCTCATATATTTTTATTTTTGAAATATTAGGAAGGGAAAATAATCAAAACCAAATGATCCTCCTTTCAAAATTTGAGAAAACTCAAATATGAAAATAACGAAATCTCCAACTCTCTCCGTGGGTCCTTGAGTTGCGATAGAATTTCTAGGATCAAGCCAAAATGCAAATGAAATATGATATGCAATGATGATCTAATGTATAGCATTCCAAATTGAAAATTTGGGATGTTACAAACCTACCCCCCTTAAGATGAATCTTGCCCTCGAGATTCGGGTTGGCTAGAAAATAGGTGAGAGTGATCCTTCCGTAGGTCTTCTTCTCGCTCCCAGGTGGCTTCATCTTCGGTATGGTGACTCCACTGAACCTTGCAGAACTTGATTACTTTGTTACGTGTGACACGGCTGGCAAAATCAAGAATCTTAACTGGCTTCTCCTCGTAGGTCAAATCACTATCCAATTGTATCGCTTCCAGCGGTACTGTATCTCTCAGAGGAATATCAGCCATCTCTGCGTGGCACTTCTTCAACTGAGAAACGTGGAACACATCGTGAACTCCTGACAATCCCTCGGGCAATTCCAACTTGTAAGCAACTTCTCCCATACGTTCCAAAACTCTGTATGGTCCCACAAATCGTGGCGCTAACTTTCCCTTAACTCCAAAGCGCTTCACTCCTCGAAGTGGGGATACCCGAAGATACACTCTGTCTCCGACTTCGTAAACTGTCTCCTTGCGTTTAGAATCCGCATAACTCTTCTGCCTGGACTGGGCTACCTTGAGTCTATCGCGAATCAGCTTAACCTTCTCTTCAGACTCTTTAATCAAATCTGGTCCAAACAACTGTCGGTCTCCAACTTCGTCCCACAACAACGGTGTTCTGCACCTCCTTCCGTACAAGGCTTCGAAAGGGGCCATCTTCAAACTGGCTTGATAACTGTTGTTATAAGAGAACTCTGCATAAGGCAAATTATCGTCCCAACTAGATCCATAGTCTAGCGCACAAGCTCTCAACATGTCCTCCAGAATCTGATTTACTCTCTCAGTCTGTCCATCTGTCTGCGGGTGAAAAGCTGTACTGAACTCTAGCCTGGTTCCCAAAGTTTCATGCAACTGATTCCAAAACTTTGAAGTAAACTGGGTTCCTCTATCTGATACAATGGTCCTCGGAACTCCATGCAGACATACGATCCTGGTCATGTATATCTTTGCCAACTTAGCACTGGTGTAAGTGGTCTTTACTGGGATGAAATGAGCTACTTTCGTCAAACGATCGACTACAACCCATATCGAGTCATAGCCTGAACGAGTCCTGGGTAATCCCGTGATAAAATCCATGCCTAGCTTATCCCACTTCCATTCGGGTATCGGCAATGGTTGTAGCAATCCGGCTGGCTTCTGATGTTCTGCCTTCACTCTCTGACATACATCACAAACTGCTACATACTCCGCAATATCCTTCTTCATTCCGGTCCACCAGAAACTGTCCTTCAAATCCAGATACATCTTGGTATTTCCTGGGTGAATCGAATATGGCGAATCATGGGCCTCTTGCAGAATCAACTTCCTGATCTCCTGATCATTGGGCACATATACGCGGTCCTCAAACCATAAGGTATCGTGCTCATCCTCACGAAATCCTTTAGCCTTTCCTTTGCTCATTCTTTCCTTTATCTCGGCAATCTCCTTGTCCGTCTTCTGAGCTTCTCTGATCTTATCCATCAAAGTAGACTGAATTTCCAATGCTGCTACATAACCTCTTGGAACTATTTCCAAACATAGCTCGCGAAGATCCTCTGCTAACTCCTTGGGTAACTCTCCGGTCATGAGTGTATTGACATGACTTTTGCGGCTCAACGCATCGGCTACTACGTTAGCCTTTCCGGGATGATAATGTAATCTCATATCATAATCCTTAATGAGCTCCAACCATCTCCTCTGCCTGAGATTCAACTCCTTCTGCGTGAAGATATACTTCAAACTCTTGTGATCCGTGTATACCTCACAATGGTTTCCGATGAGAAAATGTCTCCATGTCTTCAACGCATGCACTACGGCTGCTAACTCCAAATCATGCGTAGCATAGTTTAACTCATGGGGTTTAAGCTGTCGTGAGGCATATGAAACAACTCTTCCCTCCTGCATAAGTACGGCTCCAAGTCCTCGACGTGAAGCATCGCAATATACTTCATAATCTTTGCGTTGATCTGGCAGAATCAACACTGGTGATGTAACCAAGCGTCTCTTCAACTCCTGAAAACTGGCCTCACATTCCTCAGTCCATTTGAATTTGGTGTCCTTCTTCAACAACTCCGTCATCGGCTTTGCAATCTTTGAGAAATTCTCAATGAACCTCCGGTAGTATCCTGCGAGTCCAAGAAAACTCCGGATCTCTCCAACTGACGTGGGTGACTCCCAGTTTGTCACAGTGACAACCTTGGTGGGGTCTACTGCTATTCCTTCTCCGGATATAACATGTCCAAGAAATCCAACTTCCTTCAGCCAAAATTCACATTTGCTGAACTTGGCGTATAGTTGATGTTCTCTGAGCTTCCCAAGTACCAATCACAAATTCTCCTTATGTTCTTCTTCATTCTTTGAGTAGACCAGTATATCATCAATGAACACCACAACGAACTTATCCAAAAACTCCATAAACACTTTGTTCATCATATTCATAAAATAGGCAGGTGCGTTAGTCAGACCAATTGACATAACAGTATACTCATACATCCCATATCTCGTGGTAAAAGCTGTCTTAGGTATATCCTGCTCTCGGATCTTCAGCTGGTGATACGCTGATCGCAAATCGATTTTGGAAAACACTTTAGCTCCTTGCAGCTGGTCAAACACATCATTGATCATCGGCAGTGGGTACTTATTCTTGATCGTCACCTCATTCAGTCCTCGATAATCAACAACCATCCTTAACGATCCATCCTTCTTCTCCACTAGAAGTACTGGTGATCCCCAAGGTGACGAACTTGGGCGAATATAACCATTATCCCGTAACTCCTTAATCTGCTTCTTAATTTCTTCCAAATCCTTTGCGGGCATTCTGTACGGTCTCTTAGATATTGGCCCTGTTCTTGGCAAAAGTTCAATCAAAAACTCAATGTCTCTACCCGGTGGCATGCCTGGCAACTCTTCTGGAAATACATCCGGAAAATCCTTCACCACTAGTACTTCCTCCTATACAACCCCAAATAAGGAATTTACTTGCGCCCTATTCGAAACATGCCGGGATACATACTTGATCCTTCTTCCTTCTGGGGTGGTGAGCAAAATCGTCTTACTGGCGCAATCAATGTTCCCTACATACATCGATAGCCAATCCATACCCAGTATCACATCCAAACCTTGTGACTCCAAGACTATCAGATCTGAGGGAAAAACATGCCTACCTATGGTCAATGGCATCTGAAAACATCCATGGCTTGCCACATACTCTGCTCCGGGTGAGGTTACTAGCATGGGTGTCTTGAGAACTCTAGTGGGCAACTTATACTTATCCAAAAATCCCCTTGATATGTATGAATGCAATGCACCAGTATCAAAAAGAATGACTGCAGTAAATGACTTAACCAAAAACTTACCTATTACTGCATCTGGCTGTGCTTCAACCTCCTTCACGTTAATGTGGTTCACTTGTCCCCTGTTGAAAGGGTTGGGCTTCTTCCCAGAGCTTCCATTGCCATTTCCATTCTTGGCTTCAGGACATTCATTGGCGTAATGTCCGGTCTTCTGGCATTTGTAGCAAGTCACGTGGCTTAGATCCTTCTTGGCGGGTGTTGCCGGGTTGGAACGGTTCTGTCCGCTACTTCCTCCATTACCATTACCGTTCTTGGGGCCACTATGATTGTGCGAACTTCCTCCATTATGAGTGTGGCCTGCATGGTTATGAACAAGTCCTCCCAAGTTCGGAGTGAAACGGGGTCTCTGCTGGGCTCCAGAATTATACTTCCCTTGTCCATACTTCCTCTTACGGCTGTCAATCTGCTGCTGCTTCCCTTCAAGCATGAGAGCTCTATCCACCAACTCCTTGTAGTTATTGAAATTTGCCACCATCAACTGCATGCTCAGCTCATCATTCAGTCCTTCCAGAAACTTCTCCTTCTTAGCTGCATCTGTAGCAACGTCATCTGGGGCATAACGTGCTAGCTTACTAAATTCATCCACATACTGGCCAACAGTGCGTCCTCCTTGGCGTAAGTTGTGAAACTCACGCTTCTTCATGGCCATAGCTCCTGCTGATACATGGGCAGTACGGAAAGCCTGCTGGAACTGGTCCCATGTCACAGTGTCAATGGGGTAAGTGACTATAAAATTCTCCCACCATGATGCTGCGGGTCCATCAAGCTGGTGTGCGGCAAAACGCCCTCTCTCCGCATCTGTGCATCCTGCAGTAGTCAACTCCCTTTCAATCTTGTGGAGCCAATCATCTGCAACAATCGGCTCGATGCTACTGGAGAACACCGGCCGATTCAGCCTAAGAAAACGGGCTAAGTGATCAACTGGTGGTGGTGGTGGTGGGTTGTTGTTGTTGTTGTTCCCCTGGTTCTGATTCTGGACTAGTATCTGCATCAAGGCATTCTGCTGCTGGATCAACTGAGTGAGCTCCGGTGGGAAAGCAAATCCATTCTCGCGTCTCGGAGGCATCTGCTGGGTTTAGAAAAGATGAGAAAACAGAATAGAATGAGGTCTAGGGGGAAAAACACTACCCATATGCACACAAGACAAAACACAAACATATCACTCAATCTATCAATCAAGGGCATACAATCGGTCTAGAACTATCGTTACAAAAGTGCTTGGACTATACTATATACATGGTGGAATACTACTACTGATTTGGTGGTCTACTAGAAAAATTGCTCGGTCGAAGACTCCATGATATCTGCTCCAGCTTCATCAACATAGTCATCATCACTATCGTCGGGGTCCGAGTCAGTGTCGTCGATGATGATGTAGTTCTCCGGGCAAGTGGAATCGTCATCTTCTCCTCCTGGTGCGGGATCTCCCATGAAAACTCCTAGCTTCCTTGTCAGGTCGTCATTCTTCTCCACTAGTACGACGATTTTCTCCTCATAATCTTCGCGTGTGGCCTTGAGTTCTTCCTCCAGCTCCGTGATCCTTGTCATCGCTTTCTTCAAATCTGTCATGCCTGCGCACATCTGGTTCTCCTGGCGTCGAATGTGCTGGTTTAACTCCTGGATGAAAGAGGCAATCGATCTATCCTTCCTGGTGCTGATCATTTCCCATTGCTCATCTCGGCGCCCACAAATCTGGTAGATAGTGTCCTTGAGATCATTGTGGTAAACTTCTCCAATGCGTCCCATGGTAATGTGAGCTGCCATACTCTTTCCTAGACTCTAGGTTGGTGCATCAATGGAAAACTCTATGGGCTCAGTGACTGATGCGAACGTCCTTCCTGGAACTTGAACTTGAATTATCCAGCGCTCCTCTTCTGGTAAAGTGGCATTGTAAGTCCCGATGAAGCTTGGTATTCCAATGTTCAGGTACCTAGTAACTTCCTTCAAGTGGCATCCAAAAGGTGTGTCTTCATCCAGTGAACTTGATCCTTGCATCCGCCATCCTAAAGAGTAGAAAATGGAGAGGAGTCAGAAACGAGAAGAGAGTAGTGATCTAGGGCTTTAGCTTAGTGGTCGTGTCATACAGTCAGCGTGTGCTCTGATACCATCTTTGTAGCGACCAGACCTCAAACAGTCTGATCTCTGTGCATAAGTGTCATCCCTGAATCGGTAATGCTGACACACACAGTACTTGAAGGATTTATAACAGAATAGCAATCACACAGTTATTACAACAAATGTCTCAAAAGAGAACTTAGTACAAAAAATATGGCTTAAGGCCATCTAATACGATAACAGCGGAAGGCTTGGAAGATAAAGTGAGTCCATCAACTCCAACGGCATCACTGAGTGAAAGATCACGACCTAAGGCTCCTTACTCGTCGTCTGAAAAGTCTGCAACATGATATGTTGCAGCTCGAAAACGGGTCAGCACATGGAATATGCTGCCAAGGTAACACAAAAGAGTAATGAACAGAATAATGCTATCACTACATGCATATTTTGGCTGGTGGTGGCTGTATGGTTAATATGTTTTTGCGAAAAGCCAATTTTCCCTACTGCAAAGGAAATATATTTTATTTAACTATCTTGGTGGTTGTTAAACATTGAGAATGGTAAACCCCATCTCAATCCCAATTAAAAGTAATTAATAACCCAATCAAGTTTTATAATTAAGAGTGATGAGATCCACATGATAATCCAAGAACTAGATACTCAAAACGTCCATAACCGGGGACACGGCTAACGATGATTAGATTGTACACTCTGCAGAGGTTTGTGCACTTTTCCCCACAAGACTCGATCTCCTCCGTTGGATTTCTCGCACTACAAAATGTTTGAGAAATGGATGACTTAGACACAGTCTTTCCGAAGAGGTCCCCTTAACCGATAGATAGGCCGGTACACCTACAATCCCCTACATCTGCTAGCCCATCATGGAAAGGTTTCCCACAACTTACTCAACTATGCTAGAGCCCATAATGGCATGTGGCTGCACACGGAAGTTTCTAGCATGAAAAATCTTATGATCCCTTTGAGCCTAGGTGGCAGTCCATAGGAGAATCACACGGTACCCCGGGATTTCCGAAATACAGGCAATCACTGGAATTCTCCAGGTGCCTCAATCCACCCAGATGTGTATTAAAGTTGCCACCTTAAGTTAACCATTATTTAACAATGCTCACATCTGTCATGAAAACTCTCAAAAACCAAACCACGTCTACGGGCATAGCATAGCAATATAAGCAACGTAGAAGTAACTCCCAAGGTTTGATAATAAACAGGTGAATAGGTACTACCTCATCTACTTCCCAAACCCACAATTTAATTCAGATCCTAACCATGCAATTGTTTGAGGGTTGATCTAATGCAATAAAACTGGGTAGTAAAGAGGTATGATCAAAGTGATACTTGCCTTGCTGATGATCCGCGAAACCTAGAGACTCGTAGTAGCACGCTTCGCACTCCAGGTACTCTATCGCAAACAAACAAGCATACAATAAGCAATCAAGCAAGGGCACGGGTAAAACTCAAATAAGAGATCTAACCAGAAAGTTCAACTTAAGAACTCTAGTTTGCAAAAAGAATCAAATCAAACGAAGCAACAAAACTCAAAAGGCGAAAGAAACAAGCTTCGTTTCCAATCTTGACTAAAGTCAAATTTTACAGTACCAAAATCTTGTTTAAGTCGGTTAAACAAAAAGAGGGTTTCGGGACGAAACCCTATGCGCTTGAATCGCCTGATTCCGATAAACGAGCGAAAAGTTATACTAAAACGAAAATCGGATCAGAAATCACGATCGAAAATAATCGCGAAAAAATCTGAGAAAAAGAAAACTGACGAACAGGCTAACGAACGAACGTTCGCTGTCTGCGGCTAACAAGTGAACACCGTTCGTTAAAACGAACGTACGGACGAACGTCCGCTAAATAAATAAACCGAAAAAACCGATCTATTCTAAAAAACAAAAACTAGGGTTTTCTAAAAAAACGAACGACGGCGACGGCGGCGTATACCTCCGGCGAGGCTGCGGCGAGGCGGGGCGGCTCCGGCGGGGTTCGGCTGCGGCGGCGGGGCTCAGAGGCGACGGCGAGACGCGGCGGCGAGGCGCTGCGGCGCGGCGGCGGCTTGCGGGCGGCGGGGCTCCGGCAGGCAGCGGCGGAGGGCGGCGGATGCGGCGACTTGGGTTCCCGAGGGGGGCCCCGAGCTCAGCTTATAAAAGGGGGGGCGGAGGCGGCTTGGGCGAGGGGGCATGGCGGCGGCGAGGCGTGTCTGGCTCGGACTCGCCCGGCGATGGGGGCGGCGGCGCGGGGTTGGGCTGGCCGGCTCGGCTGGGCTTCGGCCCAGTCGGGCGCTGACTTTTTTTAAGTAACGTTCCGCCGAAAATAAATCCTAAAAAATAAATAAAAATCTAAAAATGCCAATACAAAATTTCACCGTCTAAGTAAAATTTAGGACAAGATGAACATTTGCTTGGCCCTAAAATGCAATTTTGAAAACATGCAATTTTTCTAATTCAAATAAAATTGCAATAAAATCCAAATAAAATATTTATTTGGTTTTTAATATTTTTCTCTAATATTTCATCTATTTTGGAGAAGTCATTTTATCTCCTCTCATATATTTTTATTTTTGAAATATTAGGAAGGGAAAATAATCAAAACCAAATGATCCTCCTTTCAAAATTTGAGAAAACTCAAATATGAAAATAACGAAATCTCCAACTCTCTCCGTGGGTCCTTGAGTTGCGATAGAATTTCTAGGATCAAGCCAAAATGCAAATGAAATATGATATGCAATGATGATCTAATGTATAACATTCCAAATTGAAAATTTGGGATGTTACAGAAACGCTCCTTCAAGTCGAAATACATCTTAGTGTTTCCGGGGTGTATCGAGTATGGCGAGTCATGAGCTTCTTGTAGTATCAACTTCCTGATCTCTGCATTATTGGGCACATATACACGGTCCTGAAACCACAAGGTGTCGTGCTCGTCGTCACTAGAACCTTTGGCTTTCCCTTCACTCATCTTCTCCTTTATTTCGGCAATTTCTTTGTCATCTTTCTGAGCTTCTCGAATCTTTCCCAATAATGTTGACTGAACCTCCAACACTGCAACAAAACCTCTAGGGACTATCTCCAAACATAGCTCCCTGAGATCTACTACCAACTCCTTTGGCATTCCTCCGCTTACGAGGGTGTTGACGTAACTCTTCCGGCTTAAAGCGTCTGCTACGACATTGGCCTTGCCTAGATGATAATGCAACTTCATATAATAATCTTTTACGAGCTCCAACAATCTCCTCTGCCTGAGGTTCAGCTCCTTCGGAGTAAATATATACTTCAAACTCTTGTGATCCGTGTACACATCGCAACGGTTTCCAATAAGAAAATGTCTCCAGGTCTTTAGCGCATGCACTACGGCAGCTAACTCCAAATCATGTGTGGCATAATTCAACTCATGCGGTCGAAGTTGCCTTGAGGCATACGAAACAACTCTTCCGTCTAGCATAAGTACTACTCCAAGTCCTAAGCGAGAGGTGTCGCAGTACACTTGGAAATCCTTGCGTATATCCGGCAGAATCAACACTGGGGCTGTAGTCAAACGTTTCTTCAACTCCTGGAAACTGGCTTCACATTCTTCAGTCCAATGGAACTTGGTGTCCTTCTTCAACAATGTCGTCATAGGCTTCGCAATCTTAGAAAAATTCTCAATAAATCTCCGATAATATCCCGCGAGTCCAAGAAAACTGCGGATCTCTCCAACTAAGGTGGGTGCCAACCACTCAGTGACTGACTGAACCTTGGTAGGGTCCACTGCTATACCTTCTCCTGATATAACATGTCCAAGAAATCCAACTTCCTTCAACCAAAACTCACACTTGCTAAACTTGGCATACAACTGATGTTCCCTGAGCTTCTCGAGAACTAAACGCAAATGCTCCTTGTGTTCCTCTTCATTCTTCGAGTATACCAAGATATCATCAATGAACACCACAACACACTTATCCAAGAACTCCATGAACACCTTGTTCATCATACTCATGAAATAGGCAGGGGCGTTAGTTAGTCCAAATTACATAACCGTATACTCGTATAACCCGTACCTTGTGGTGAAAGCTGTTTTAGGTATATCTTTTCCCCAAATCTTTAGCTGGTGATATCCTGATTGCAGATCGATCTTCGAAAACACCTTAGCTCCTTGCAACTGGTCAAACAAATCATTGATCATCGGCAGCGGGTACTTATTCCTGATTGTTACTTCATTCAACGCACGATAATCAACCACCATCCTTAACGATCCATCCTTCTTCTTGACCAAAAGCACTGGGGCTCCCCATGGTGATGAACTTCGTCGAATGTAACCTTTTTCCAACAACTCCTTAATCTGCCTTTTGTTCTCCTCAAGATCATTTGCGGGCATCCGGTATGGTCTCTTAGATATTGGTCCGGTGCCTGGCAATAGTTCTATCAAAAACTCAATGTCTCGATCTGGCGGCATGCCTGGTAACTCCTCTGGAAATACATCCGGGTAATCCTTTACTACCGGCACTTCCTCCTGAACAACTCCCGTGAGAGAATTTACTTGAGTCCTCCTCGGCGCATGCCTGGATACATACTTGATCCTTTTTCCCTCTGGGGTAGTGAGCAAAATCGACTTACTGGCGCAATCGATGTTTCCCCCATACATCGATAGCCAATCCATTCCTAGTATCACATCCAATCCTTGTGACTCCAAAATTATCAGGTCTGAGGGGAAAACATGGCTTCCAATGGTCAATGGCATCTGAAAACATCCTTGTCTTGCCATATATTCCGCTCCTGGCGAACTTACTAACATAGGTGTCCTAAGTACCTTAGTGGGCAACTTATACTTATCCACGAATCCCCTTGATATGTATGAATGTGATGCACCAGTATCAAAAAGAACGATTGCAGTAAAAGACTTAACCAAAAACTTACAGATAACTGCATCTGGTTGCTCCTCAACTTCCTCCACGTTCACGTGGTTCACTTGTCCCCTGTTGAAAGGGTTGGGCTTCTTCCCAGCGCTTCCATTGCCATTACCGTTCTTCAATTCCGGACAATCGTTGGCGTAGTGCCCAGTCTTCCCGCACTTGAAACAGGTAATGTAACTTTGATCCTTCTTGGCGGGTGTGGCTGGGTTAGAGCCGTTCTGATTGCTGCCTGCTCCATTCCCGTTTCCATTCTTGGGGCCATTGTGGTTGTGAGAACTCCCTCCATTGTGGGTGTGGCCTCCATGGTTATGGATAAGTCCTCCCGAGTTCGGGGTGAAACGAGGCTTCTGCTGAGCTCCAGAATTGTACTTTCCTTGTCCATACTTCCTCTTGCGGCTCTCAATCTGCTGTTGCTTCCCTTCCATCATAAGAGCCTTGTCTACCAACTCCTGGTAGTTGTTAAATGTTGCCACCATCAACTGCATGCTCGTCTCATCATTCAGCCCTTCCATAAACTTCTCCTGCTTTGCTACATCTGTGGCCACATCATCAGGGGCATAGCGAGACAGCTTACTAAACTCATCTACGTACTGAGCCACAGTACGATTTCCCTGGCGTAAGTTGCGAACTCACGCTTCTTCATGCTCATAGCTCCAGTTGAGACATGGGCTGTGCGAAAAGCTTGCTGAAACTGATCCCAAGTGATATTGGCTATAGGGAAAGTGGCTGTGTAATTCTCCCACCATGACGCTGCTGGTCCATCCAATTGGTGTGCGGCAAAATGCACCTTCTCAGCATCAGTGCAACCTGCGGTGGTCAACTCCTTTCCAATCTTGCATAACCAGTCATCCGCAACTATGGGCTCGGTGCTACTGGAAAACACCGGCGGCTGTAACCTCAGAAAACGGGCTAAGTTGTCAACTGGAGGAGGGTTGTTGTTGTTGTTGCCTTGGTTCTAGACTAATATATGCATCAAGGCATTCTGCTGCTGGATCGACTGGGTGATCTCCGATGGGAAGACAAATCCGGTGTCACGTCTCAGAGGCATCTGATGGGTTTAGAGGGGAGTGATTAGAATAGAAAGAGGTCTAGTGAGAAAGCACTACCCATATGCGCATGAGACAAACACAATCATATCATATCACTCAATCAATCAAGAAAGGGCATACAATCGGTCTAGAACTATCGTTAAAAAGTGCTCAGACTACTACTATATACATGGGGAAATACTACTAGTCATATGGTGGTCATCTAGAAATTTTGATCGGTGGAAGACTCCATGATGTCCGCTCCAGCTTCGTCTACATAATCATCATCACTATCATCAGGGTCGGAGTCGGTGTCGTCGATGATGATGTAGTCTTCGGAACGAATCTCCTTGGGTTCATCATCTTCTCCTCCTGGTGCGGGATGTCCCATGAATACTCCGATCTTCTTTATCAGGTCGTCATTCTTATCCAATAGTATTGCGATTTCCTCCTCATATCCATCGCGTGTAGACTTGAGTTCCTCTTCTCGCTCGGTGATCCTTGTCATCGCCTTCTTCAAATCTATCATGCTTTCGCACATCTGGTTCTCCTGGCGTCGAATGTGCTGGTTTAGCTCCTGGATGAATGCTGCAATGGACCTATCCCTCCTGGTGCTGACTATCTCCCATTGCTCGTCTCGGCGCCCACATATCTGGTAGATAGTATCCTTGAGATCCTTGTGGTAAACTTCACCAATGCGCCCCATGGCGATGTGAGCTGCCATGCTCTTTCCTAGACTCCAGGTTGGTGCATCAAAGGAAAACTCTATAGGTTCAGTGACTAGCGTGAATGTCCTTCCTGGAACTTGAACTCGAATCATCCAATGCTCCTCTTCTGGTAAAGTGGAGATGTAGGTCCCGGTGAAGCTTGGTATTCTAATGTTCAGGTATCTAGTGACTTCCTTCAAATGTCGTCCAAAGGGTGTGTCTTCATCCGGATGTGCAAACTGGTTCCTCGAGTCCGTCATCCTAAAGAGTAGAAAATGGAGAGGAGTCATAAATAAGTAGAGAAGAGTGACCTATGGCTTTTCTTAGTGGTCGTGTCCTACATTCAGCGTGTGCTCTGATACCATCTTGTAGCGACCCGACCTCAGACGGTCAAGTCTCTGTGCTTCAGTGTCATCCCTGGATCGGTAATGCTGACACACACAGTACTCGAAGGAATTATAACAGAGTAGCAATCACACACTTATTACATTGAATGTCTCCAAAGAGAACTTATTATAGTAAATATGGCTTAAGGCCATCTAAATAAGATAACAGCGGAAGGCTTGGAAGATAAAATGAGTCCATCAACTCCAACGGCACAGCTGAGTGCATGACAAATGGCCTAGCGTCTGAGAAGTCTGCAACATAATACGTTGCAGCCCGAAAATGGGTCAGCACATGGAATATGCTAGCAATATAACATAGTAGAGCAATGAACAGATAAATGCTATCACTACATGCATATATGGCTGGTGGAGGCTCTATGGTTATATGATTTTTGCGAAAAGCAAATTATTTCCCTACAACAAAGGAATAAATTTTATTTAACTATCATGGTGGTTGAAACATCATTGAGAAGGTTCCTCCTACTCAATCCCAATTAAAGTAATCATTAACAACCCAACAAATTAATTTAGAGTGATGAGATCAAATCAATAATTCAAGTACCAGATACTCAAGATGTCCATAACCGGGGACACGGCTAACCATGATTAGTTTATACACTCTGCAGAGGTTTGCACACCTTTTCCCCACAAGACTCGATCTCCTCTGTTGGATTTCTCGCACTACATGTTGTTTGAGAAACGGATGACCGAGACACAGTCTTTCAGAAGCATTAACTCTTTACTCTGGGTGGACAGTTACACCTACTTTCCCTCTACATCTGCTAGCCCACCACTGAAAGAGGTCACACAACATACTCAACTATGCCGAAGCCCATAATGGCTTGTGGCTGCACGCGGAAGTTTCTAGCATGAATAATCTTATGATCCCTTTGAGCCTGGTGGCGGACCATAGGATGATCACACGGTATAACCCCGGGATAACCTAGGACCACACTGGATTCCCCAGGTGCCCAAAACAAACAATCCACCCAGATGTGTATTAAAGTTGCCACCTAAGTTGAACCATTAATTAACAATCTCACATCCGTCATGGATACACTCAAACCCAATCCACGTCTACGAGCATAGCATGGCAATATAAGCATAACGTAGAAGTAACTCCCAGGGTTTGATAATAAACAGGGCAATAGGTTACCTCATCATCTACTTCCCAAACCCACAAGTTAAAGACATCCTAATCATGCAATGTTTGAGGATTGTAACTAATGCATAAAAACTGGGTATGAAAAGAGTATGATCAATGTGTTACTTGCCTTGCTGACGATCCGCAAAACCTAGAGACTCGTAGTAGCACGCTTCGCACTCCGGGAATTCTATCGCAAACAAACAATAGCATACATAAGCAATCAAGCAAAGATGCATGGGTAAAACTCAAATAAGAAGATCTAACCAGAAAGTTCAACTGAAGAACTCCGGTTTGCAAAAAGAATCAAATCAAATGGAGCAACAAAACTCAAACTGTGAAAAAAACAAGATCCGATTACTAATCGGGACTAAAGTCAAATTTTATAGTACCAAAATCTTGTTCAAGTTGGTTAAACAGAAAGAGGCCTTCGAGACGAAGACCTTGGCGCTTGAATCGCCTGATTCCGATAAACGAGCGAAAAGATAAACTAAAACGAAAATCAAGGCAGAAATCACGATCGAAAATAATCGCGGAAAAACCCTGGGAAAAGAAAAACTGACGAACAGGCTAACGAACGAACGTTCGCTGTCTGCGGCTAACGGGTGAACGGCGTTCATTAAAATGAACGTACGGACGAACGTCCGCTAAATAACTAAACCAAAAAAATCGATCTAAAATAAAATAACCGAGGGTTTCTAAAAAAACATACGGTTTTCGAACGAAAACCGGCGGCTACCTCAGGACGCGTGACGGCGGCGGCGGCGGGCAACTCCGACGAGGCGGCGTCCGACGGCGGCGGGCGGGGTCGGCGGCGACGGGCGGCGGGGTCGGCGTCCGGCGGCGGGGTCGGGACGTCGCGGCGGCGGGGCGGGGTCGCGGCGCGGCGGCGACGCGGGTTAGGGTTAGGGTTTCAGTAGCGGGGCTGGTGGTGGGCTGCGGGGTCTTGGGCGCGGCTTATAAGGCCTGGGGCGGCGGGAGTCCGGGTCGCCCACAGCGCGTAAGTCCGTTCGAATTTTTTTTCTTTTTAAAAACAAATTCTAACGCACAGAAAAATGAAGAAAAGAAATACTAGACGGACTCCAAAAATCTCGAATAAATTATCCCCGTCCTCTAAAAATATGCCGGACAAGGTCAACATTTATTTGGGCCTATAATGCAATTCTGAAAAACACGTATTTTTCCTAATTCGAATAAAATAGCAATAAAATCCAAATAAAAATTATTTATTTGATTTAATATTTTCCTCCAATATTTCATCTATTTTGGAGAAGTCATATTATATCCTCTCATATATTTTAAATTCAAAATATTTTCGGAGAGAAAAATCATTAAAACCAAAATGATCCTTGTTTCAATATTTGATAAAATTCAAATATGAAAATCGTGAAATCCCCAACTCTCTCCACGGGTCCTTGAGTTGCTTAGAATTTCGAGGATCGCAAACGAAAATGCAATAAAATATGATATGCATGAATGACCTATGTATAACATTCCAAATTGAAAATTTGGGATGTTACAATGCACGTATGGTAAACGTTGTGTAACAAATTTGAAACATGAGGTGTTCTTTGATTGTCATCCTTATGAGTGGCGGTCAGGGACGAGTGATCGTCTTTTCCTACCAATCTATCGCCCTAGGAGCATGCGCGTAGTGCTTGGTTTTTCATGACTTGTAGATTTTTGCAATAAGTATGTGAGTTCTTTATGACTAATGTTGAGTCCATGGATTATACGCACTCTCAACCTTCCATCATTGCTAGCCTCTTCGGTACCGTGCATTGCCCTTTCTCACCTTGAGATTTGGTGCAAACTTTGCCGGTGCATCCAAACCCCGTGATACGTTACGCTCTATCACACATAAACCTCCTTATATCTTCCTCAAAACAGCCACCATACCTACCTATTATGGCATTTCCATAGCCATTCCGAGATATATTGCCATGCAACTTTCCACTATTCCGTTTATTATGACACGCTTCATCATTGTAATATTACCTTGCATGATCATGTAGTTGACATCGTATTTGTGGCAAAGCCACCATGCATATTATTTCATACATGTCACTCTTGATTCATTGGCCATCCCGGTACACCGCCGGAGGCATTCATATAGAGTCATACTTTGTTCTAGTATCGAGTTGTAAATAAATAGAAGTGTGATGCTCATCATTAATAGAGCATTGTCCTAAATAAAAAAAGAGAAAGGCCAAATAAAAAAAGGAAGGCCCAAAAAAAAGAAAAAAAAAGAAGAAATAAAAAGGGACAATGCTACTATCCTTTTTTCCACACTTGTGCTTCAAAGTAGCACCATGATCTTTATGATAGAGAGTCTATTGTTTTGTTACTTTCATATACTAGTGGGAATTTTTCATTATAGAACTTGGCTTGTATATTCCAACAATGGGCTTCCTCAAATGCCCTAGGTCTTCGTGAGCAAGCAAGTTGGATGCACACCCACTTAGTTTCTTTTGTTGAGCTTTCATACATTTATAGCTCTAGTGCATCCGTTGCATGGACATCCCTACTCCTTGCATTGACATCAATTGATGGGCATCTCCCTAGCCCGTTGATTAGCCGCGTCAATGTGAGACTTTCTCCTTTTTGTCTTCTCCACATAACCCCCATTATTATTCTATTCAACCCATAGTGCTATATCCATGGCTCACGCTCATGTATTGCGTGAAAGTTGAAAAAAGTTTGAGATTACTAAAGTATGAAACAATTGCTTGGCTTGTCATCGGGGTTGTGCATGATGAGAGCATTTTTGTGTGACGAAAATGGAGCACGACCCAACTATATGATTTTATAGGGATGAACTTTCTTTGGCCATGTTATATTGAGAAGACATAATTGCTTGATTAGTATGCTTGAAGTATTATTAATTTTATGTCAATATTAAAGTTTTATCTTGAATCTTTCGGATCTGAACATTCATGCCACAATAAAGAAAATTACATTGAAGAATATGCTAAGTAGCATTCCACATCAAAAATTCTGTTTTTATCATTTACCTACTCGAGGACGAGCAGGAATTAAGCTTGGGGATGCTTGATACGTCCCCAACGTATCTATAATTTTTTATTGCTCCATGCTATTATATATTCTGTTTTGGATGTTTAATGGGCTTTATTATACACTTTTATATTATTTCTGGGACTAACCTACTAACCCAAGGCCCAGTGCAAATTGCTGTTTTTTTGCCTATTTCAGTGTTTCGCAGAAAAGGAATACCAAACGGAGTCCAAACGGAATGAAACCTTCGGGAGCATCATTTTTGGAACAGACGTGATCCAGAGGACTTGGAGTGGACGTCAACAAATCAACGAGGAGGCCACGAGGCAGGGAGGCGCGCCTGCCCCCTGGGCGCGCCCCCCACCCTCGTGGGCCCCTCGTGGCTCCACCGACCTACTTCTTCCTCCTATATATACCCATGTACCCCGAAACCATCGAAGAGCACCACGAAACCCTATTTCCACCGCCGCAACCTTCTGTACCCGTGAGATCCCATCTTGGGGCCTTTTCCGACGCTCTGCCAGAGGGGGAATCGACCACGGAGAGCTTCTACATCAACACCATAGCCTCTCCGATGATGTGTCAGTAGTTTACCACAGACCTTCGGGTCCATAGTTATTAGCTAGATGGCTTCTTCTCTCTCTTTGGATCTCAATACAAATTTCTCCTCGATCTTCTTGGAGATCTATTTGATGTAACTCTTTTTGCGGTGTGTTTGTCGAGATCCGATGAATTGTGGGTTTATGATCAAGATTATCTATGAACAATATTTGAATCTTCTCTGAATTCTTTTATGTATGATTGGTTATCTTTGCAAGTCTCTTCAAATTATCAGTTTGGTTTGGCCTACTAGATTGATCTTTCTTGCAATAGGAGAAGTGCTTAGCTTTGGGTTCAATCTTGCATTGCTCGATCCCAGTGACAAGGGGAAACGACACGTATTGTATTATTGCCATCGAGGATAAAAAGATGGGGTTTATATCATATTGCTTGAGTTTATCCCTCTACATCATGTCATCTTGCCTAATGCATTACTCTGCTCTTATGAACTTAATACTCTAGATGCATGCTGGATAGCGGTCGATGTGTGGAGTAATAGTAGTAGATGCAGGCAGGAGTCGGTCTACTTGTCGCGCGCGTGATGCCTATATACATGATCATGCCTAGATATTCTCATAATTATGCACTTTTCTATCAATTGCTCCACAGTAATTTGTTCACCCACCGTAATACTTATGCTATCTTGAGAGAAGCCACTAGTGAAACCTATGGCCCCCGGGTCTATTTTCCATCATATTAATCTTCCATCAACTAGTTATTTCTTTCACCTTTTATTTTGCAATCTTTACTTTCAATCTTTATCATAAAAATACCAAAAATATTATCTTATCATCTCTATCAGATCTCACTTTTGCAAGTTGACGTGAAGGGATTGACAACCCCTTTATCGCGTTGGTTGCAAGGTTCTTATTTGTTTGTGTAGGTACGAGGGACTTGCGTGTGGCCTCCTACTGGATTGATACCTTGGTTCTCAAAAACTGAGGGAAATATTTACGCTACTTTGCTGCATCACACTTTCCTCTTCAAGGGAAAACCAACGCATGCTCAAGAGGTAGCACATCCACGAACCCTCGATGCAGACCGACCGCTTGATGACGTCAAGCCGGGGGCATGCATTGACCAGCCGCTTCACGAGCCCAAAATAGCTGCTGGGTATAGCTCCGGCAGGCCACAGCCGGATTATTAAATCCTTCATGGCTAGTTCAGCCACCCTATGAAGTTCGACCAGTTGTTTTAGCTGGTCGCTAAAGGGCACCGGATGTTCTGGCGCAAGGTATTGCGACCAGAACAACTTCTCCGTCGAGCTCCCCTCTTCGGCTCGGAAGAACTCTGCAGCGTCGGCAACACTGCGCGGCAAATCCGCAAACGCTCATGGAGAACTCCAAATCCGGGTTAGTGAGAGATACCTCTTCTTCACATATTTGCTCTGCATAATGAAGGCCTTACCCGCCGTGATCTTCTTGGCCTCTCGGATCTCCTGGAGAGCGCCCTGGGCTTCAACCCGGGCATCTTCTGCGCTTTGGCGAGCCTTGGCGAGTTCAGTCTCTTGGTCCGTAATGTTGCGCTCCAAGGACTCGCATTTCTTGACGGCATCCTGGAGCTCCAGCTGGACCTCATCAACCCTGGCCTCGTGTTTCTCACGGGCGGCTGCTCCTTTGCCGCTTTCTCTTGGGCCTCGGCTAGCGCCTTCTTGAGGGGTTTCACCTCAGTCGCCGCTCCTACAAGTACCATGGCACTATAGTCAACATAAATCATCAATCCTTTCTGATATACAGCAGGTCATTACATACCTTGCCTATCCTCCAGTTGTTTCCTTGCTTGGCCGAGCTCCTCCTCGGCCCGCTCCAGCCTCTGCTTTAGTCCGGAGACTTCGGCAGCATGAGAGGTCACAGCCAGCAAGGACACCTGCTTATTCATGTAGACATATAAGGTTAGTCTCTTGCAAAAACTATTTGATCCTCTGTTCGGCTCTTCTTTCCGAACACCGGACAGAGTCTCAGGAGCTACTATCTACACTATGACATTCTTCTTACAGAATTACGTCGCTTACCTCAAAGCCTGTCAGCAGGCTGGTGCAGGCTTCGGTCAGTCTGCTCTTAACAGACTGAACCTTCTCAACCACCGTACCCATAAGGATACGGTGTTCCTCAACAATGGAAGCACCTCGCAGAACTTCCAGTAGAGTATCCGGTGCCTCTGGTTGCACAGAGCTCACCGACGGAACAGGTGCACCTCCCTCACTTGAAGGGGGCTGCTTGCGTGAATCTGGAGCCGCACTAGCATCCGGAATGGTATTCGGCTGGGGCCGCACTGGATAGGGTTCCCATCGCGAGTTTCCAGGGGGATTTGCTCCCCCCGGTGTCCGGCAGCCAAGGTTTCGCCCTCCAGCGCCATCCTGCCGGCCCTCTGTGTCTCTCCCTGGCCCGTGACGGTCCTTTGGGACACCGCCTCAGCGTCGTCCGTGGCCTCGGGAGAGGTGGCTGTTGGCAGCGAATCACTATCCATAGCCTTTGGATCCAGCGAATCACCTGATGAGGATCGCTGGGAGCTGTCGCGGGCCGGACTGCAGCACATGATTCAACGCATTAGAATTACGAGATAAAGGAGTCGGACGTATAAGTGCGTTAAAGCCCTTGAATACTTACGATCCGGCCGGGGGCTTATCCCTGGGGCGCCACTCCAAGCTGCTATCGGTATCCGGCGCGGTGTCGTCCGCAAAGGAGGCTCTCCCCCTCTTGGACGCTTCGGCCTCTAGACGCGTGGAGGCCGCCCTTTTCTTCCTTCCCCACTCAGGGGGGAGTTGCTTTCTTCCTCCTCCTCCTCCTCCTCGTCGATGGCGGGTGAGGACTGGGTCTCGGCGTCTTCGGACGTCACGTCCGAAGTGCCCTTGTGACGGAGGCCACCTCCGGCCCCCTTGGCCTTCTTTTTTGGAACCAGCATCTTCGTCAGAAGTGGAATTGATGGGTCTTCGGGCAGCGGAGCCGGACTCTTGATCAGCTCCACCTTCTTCGTCCAACCCTGAAAAAGTAAAGACGGGGAAGCTCAAACGTGCCCCTTGAGTATGTAAGTAAAGGATACACCTTGAAAACATGGAAAAACTTACCGGACTGGCAGGGTGGGTCAGGTTGTACTCACGGTCTTTGGTCTCCTTCGGCCATGTCTTGTTGGCCTTGAAGAGCACCTTCCAAATACCTTCGTGCGTAACGCCAAAGAAGTGTTGCAGGGTCTGGTGCTTGGCCGGATCAAACTCCCACAAATTGCAGGTCCGGCTTAGGCATGGAAGGATCCGGCGAAAGAGCATCACCTGGATCACATTGACGAGCTTAATGTTCCTGTCAACCATGCTCTTTATGCGCATCTGCAGCGCTGTCAGCTCATCCGACGAGGCCCAGTCTAGGCCCTTCTCTAGCCAGGAGGTGAGCCGCATCGAGTCCCCGGACCTGAACTCGGGAGCTTCGGCCCAGGTGGTGTCGCGGGGCTCTGTGACACAGAACCACTATTTTTGCCACCCTTTGACAGTCTCCACGAAAGTGCCTTTGGGCCATACGACGTTGGGCATCTTGCTCACCATGGCGCCTCCACACTCTGCGTGTTGGCCATCCACCACCTTCGGCTTCACATTGAAGATATTCAGCCACAATCCAAAGTGGGGTGAGATGCGGAGGAAGGCCTCACACACGACAATAAATGCCAAGATGTTGAGGAAGGAGTTGGGGGCCAGATCGTGGAAATCCACCCCATAGTAGAACATGAGTCCGTGGACGGATGGGTGGAGTGGAAATCCCAGCCCGCAGACGAAGTGGGGAACGAACACTACCCTCTCGTGGGGCTCCGGGGTAGGGATGATCTGTCCCTCGGTCGGAAGCTGGTGGGCGACCTCCTTGGCCAAATATCCGGCCTCCCGGAGCTGGGTGATGTCCTTCTCCTTGATGGAGGAGACCATCCACTTGCCCTGCACTCCGGACCCGGACATGATCGGAGTGCTTTCTTGGGGCGGAAGAGATGAGGACTTGGCATTGGAGCTCGAGAATGGGTGGGCAGAGAGAGAGAGAGAAGGCGTGGGTGAAAAGGGGTGAATCCTTATCTCCTTATAAAGGTAGCGAATATCAAGCGCCTCCCCACTCGCCTGTTTCCCAAGGGCCATGCAGACGGCACCGTTGGATTACCCACGCCCGTATTGATGAGAATCCCGTGATAAGGGGACACGATCTCTGCTTTGACAAGACGTGCCAATAAAACCGCATCTCGAAACATGGAGTGGCAGGCCGAAAAACGGTTCGATATAATGACCGGGTGGTGACGTGGTGTCAGGCTACAAAAGATTGTCAGTAGATTGGACTCGTGAAATATTATACTCTTTACAGTTGTATGCGGTACTTGTTTTGCAGAGCCGGACACGTTCTTTGTGTTTGAAGGTTGTTTTGGAGTATTTTGAGGAGGAACCCGCCTTGCAATGCCGAAGACAATCTGCGCGCCAGACACCTCGTCATTGAAGCCTGATTCAGGGGCTACTCAGGGAGTCCTGGAGTAAGGGGTCCTCGGGCGCCCGGCCTGTTGAGCATGGGCCAGACTGATGGGCTTTGAAGATACAAGACCGAAGACTCTCACCCATGTCCGGATAGGACTCTCCTTGGCGTGGATGGCAAGCTTGGCGTTCAGATATGAAGATTTCTTTCTTTGTAGCCGACTTTGTACAACCATAGTCCCCTCCGGTGTCTATATAAACCAGAGGGTTTAGTCCGAAGAGGCAATCACAATCATAGTCATACATGCTAGACTTCTTGGGTTTTAGCCATTACGATCTCGTGGTAGATCAACTCCTGTAATACTCATATTCATCAAGATCAATCAAGCAGGAAGTAGGGTATTACCTCCATAGAGAGGGCCCAAACCTGGGTAAAACATCGTGTCCCGTGTCTCCTATTACCATCGACCTTAGACGCACAGTTCGGGACCCCCTACCCGAGATTCGCCGGTTTTGACACCGACGCCCGTGTCCGGGTGGGACTCTCCTTTGCGTGGATGGCAAGTTTGACGTTCGGATGTGCAATTTCCCTTCTCTGTAAACAGACTCTGTACGACCCTAGGCCCCTCCAGTGTCTATATAAACCGGAGGGTTTAGTCCGTAGAGGCTATCACAAATCATATAGGCTAGACATCTAGGGTTTAGCCATTACGATCTCGAGGTAGATCAACTCTTGTAACCCCTATACTCATCAAAGTCAATCAAGCAGGAAGTAGGGTATTACCTGCATTAAGAGGGCCCGAACCTGGGTAAACATCATCTCCCCTGCCTCCTGTTACCTTTGATCCTCAGACGCATAGTTCGGGACCCCCTACCCGAGATCGGCCGGTTTTGACACTGACAGTTGGCGCCCACCATGGGGCCAGAGCACGGTGGTTTCGAGTTCTTTAAGGGCAGCTTCTCAGGGATCAAGGGACACGCCATGGGCCGGATGACCAAGAGCCGCCACAGCAAGATCTACATTGATGATGCTAGCTGGGGCCCCGAGGCCGACTGCATTGAGTACGGGTACCGGGTCCCCTTCGGTGGAATTCACGTCTTCATCGGCAAGATCGGCGAATCAGAGCCCGAGCCGGATTCCTGCACTGACGTCATTGAGACAGCCCGGCGCGTGCAACACTCCAGGGTTCGACCCAGCCGGAAGCGCGCTTTCATTGGCTTTGTTCATGGGGCAGATCTGGAGAAAGGTTATGTGTCTGGTGGAGAGACATCCATCTATTCAGGTGATGAGTCTTTAACCAGCGAAACCGAGTCGATCTATCAACTACAAGACGGCGGGCTTGGGGGCTACTCCGATGGAGATAGTATTCCGGAGCCCTATGAGCCACCGAGTAGAGCCGCAATCTTCATGGTCGGCACGCAACCAGTGTTACAATCATCAACCGTTGCGGCCATGATGTCCGGTTCAACTGCTGCTACAACGGCTGGTGCGAACGGCTCTGCGTGTCCGCCGGCTCAAATCTTATCCGAACTCCTGGATGCCTTGGCGACTCTCTTGGCAGCATAGGTGACTCCAGCGAATCAAGTGCAGCATAATGTGGAGGTTGCAAAATTACAAGATGAGGTGCCCAAGGCCCGAGAGGATCTTGAGGCAGAAAACGTCAGGATGGCCACAGAGCGAGCCGCCCTGGAGGCTGAGACGCGGCGGATTAGGGCAGAGGCCTTTTGCTTGGGCCTGGACCAAAACGCGTCAAACGCTCTTTTGCGAAGGACACACCAGAGCCGTTTACCTCTGCAGTTTGAGGCAAGGAACCTTTTCAATACACCTGGGGCAAGACCAAGTAACCCGCCTGGTGTGACTCGGACGGCTGAGGAACCTGTCACCGGGGCGGCGACTCAGCCTCGTATGACAGGTCCGCCTCGTATGGACTTGACCCCGCCACAGTGAGTGCCAACACCCCGGGTCATTATTACAACCCACTGGATAATATGATTGCTGCAGCTTCTCGGCTGGCGGCTCTTTCGATAGAAGGCGAGTCCTCCGCTGCGATAGAGACCCGGAACGCCGTGGAACTTCTTGAGACGGCGGTGGTTCAACAGGTGGCTTACTCATACAGCTGTGAGCGAATTCATTCAACTCCACGCCACTGTCGAAGTTACAGCCGGCGCAGTGAATCGCCGGCGGTTTCCGGCAGCCATCGGCGTCGTAACCCGCCTCGCAACGATGACCCACCCGTGAAGATAACAATGTCCAGGCCCTTATGGGTCAGTGGTACGTCTCCAACATATCTATAATTTTTTATTGTTCCAAGCTGTTATATTATCATTCTTAGATGTTTTATAATCATTTTATATCATTTTTTGGTACTAACTTATTGACATTGTGCCAAGTGCCAGTTGATGTTTCCTCCATGTTTTTTACATCATAGGAAATCAATACCAAACGGAGTCCAAATACAGCGAAACTTTTTGGAGATTTTTTTGGACCAGAAGACTTACAGTGGGCCAGAGAAGCGCCTGGGGGTGCTCCGAGGGGAGCACAACCCACCAAGGCGCGCCTGGAGGCCCAGGCGCGCCCTGGTGGGTTGTGCCCACCTTGGGTGCCCCCTGAACCGACTCTTTGCTCTATAAATACCCCAATATTCCAGAAAGCCTAGGGGACTTGACGAAAATCAATTCCAGCTGCCGCATAGTCCAGAACCACCAGATCCAATCTAGACACCATCACGGAGGGGTTCACCACTTCCATTGGTGCCTCTCCGATGATGCGTGAGTAGTGTTTTGTAAACGTTCGGGTCCGTAGCTAGTAGCTACTCTCTCCGTCCGGGAAAAGTTGTCCATTCCTTAGTTCATTTACAATTTTTCAAAAAACCCTTCATCTTTTAAACTTATGCTAATTAGCCCCCTCTGCTTCTTCCTCCTTCCGCCGTCGTCAGCGCATATCGTGGTCACCACAACCACCGTTGGCACCCACAAAGACCAGCGCGCGACGACGACCAACCTGCGCCACCGCGCGAACCTTCGCCGCCCCTGCCCACCCGTGCCGCCCGCACGGAGACGAGTTGCACCACCCGCCGGCCACCTACTCCTCCGTGGCGACCACCTCGATGGGCGGCGACTCCAGGGCTGAAGGGCGCTGCACCGCCGCTATCCCCTCCCGCGGTGACCCCTCCTGCCAGCCCAGGGTTGCGCCGCCGCTATCCCCACCCGCCGCCCTGGGCCTGCGCCGCCGGTATCCCTTCCCGCCGCCCGGGACCTGTGCGCGCCTGCGTTTCGAGCGCCTGGAGCTGGAGCTCCCGGTGGGCCTCGACCTCAAGCTCGTCCTCAAGCTCCCAGCAGGCCTGCTCCTGTGCAAGTTGCTGCTCCTCCGCCCGTAGCTCCCCTGCTCGTGTTGCGGCTGGTGAGAAGAAGCACCCCTCTGTAAATCTGCTCCTCTGCCTGCTTGCTCGTGGTGCTCCAATTTCTGTACATTACAATTTCAAACACTACTCATCATGTTCACTGAAGAAAATTGATCTGCTCTTAAGAAAACTGATCATGTTCTCTGAAGAAAATTGATCTGCTATTAAGAAAACTGAACATGTTCTCTGGACTAATAGCATCAAGTTAACTGAATGCATCAAGAGCAACTTGTCTAGATTTTGGCAAAATTACGAGTTAACTAAATGCATCATCAAGAGCAACTGGACCAGATTTTTGTTGTTATGGTCTAAAATGGGAGAAGGAAAAAATGTTATGCCTCTCAATTGTTGAATTATTCAGAGATCCATGTTCTGTATCTAGGATAATGCACAATTGCAGTGTCCATGGATCATAGGATAATCAATTGCAGTGTTAAATTCAGTCAGTGTGTACTCCAAGTAGTGATTTTAAATTCAGTCATCAAAATACAGTCAATTTTTCTACGCAATCTGCATATGAGTGTAAATTCAATCGATTAATTGCACTAAGGAATTTGTTCTCCAGGTAGAGATGAGTGTAAAAATTGTCCAATAATAGTAGTGTCATGGTAAGGTTGTCAGGATGATGGATATCACAGCCTGCAGATGCAGCTGCAACAAACAAACAGTTCCCAGGGATCAAGATTTGCATGACAAACTGTTCAAAACTTCAGGCACTGTGAGCAGAGTATGCTCTGCTTTGCTTACATATCTGTAGAACAGATGCGTGAAGAACAAGACGAAGAGGAACTGGATCGCCGCGTAGATCCACACATCTCCTCGCCACTGCAGATACGCGCTATTTCAAATTAGTTACCGTAGCAATGAGGGTTCCATCAAGGCAATCATATCAAAATTTTCAGTATGTGTTCTGAGGTGGGCGGTGGTTAAATGATGCAGTACCCATGCTTGTTGTGGTCAGTGATGAGAAGAGGCCTAGGATGCATGAGAAGGGCAGCAAAATTGCCAGGGCGGGTAAGCCGTTATGCGCAACCTATGAGACACCAGCAACATTAACAAAATGACAAAAAGAATCACAGGTTAGGTTACATAAATGATAAATCAATGACTGCACTATATGTTTTATTATTATACTATTAGCAGTTTAGCACACATCATTCCAAGTCCAGAAGAAATTATATGTTGATCTGTCACAAAGTAGGTAAGATTATCAGCATGCAAACTTGTTCTCCTCAAACAAGGTTGCCAAACTATGTGGCCAAACTGCCCATATAATACTACCAAGTCCCTCTCCAAAGTATCACAGGTCTTACGTGAATCCAAATGAGGAACACAAACATGTCAAGTAACAACAACACAAATTCAAGTTGGGGAGGTTGATGCCCTTGGTATCCTCCACAGATCAGACAAGCAGGATGAACCACTATCCTAGTAACTAACAGAAGATAATTTCAATATTCAGAATGTGTACCTACACTAGTTGTCAATAAGAAATACAGTAAAAGTTGAGATGTACTCATGGCCCCTGCTTTCGTTGCTTTTTAATTCCTGGCCCTGCTCCCTGCAAGAAAAAGAGAGATGCAATAGGAGATGTAGTTGCTGAAAACAAAAAAAATATGTATGTAGTAAAAAAGGATGCTAGCTTCAGAAAATCCAGTTAGCAGTATATAGGATCATTTAGTTAGATCAATGACAGAAATTTGTGCAAATCCTAGCACAATCTATAGAAAACAATTGACAGCTTCAGAACATTCAGTTAGCTTATGAACAAGGAGTACTTTTAATATCTACTTTTCCCTTTCTTGGTTTCTTTGCTTTTTGTCTAGGATTCTTCATGGTTTTCTTGTTATAATTATATGCTAACCATTCATCTCTTGTATACGCTTGTTATGAGATCAGACAGGAGCACACAACTATGGATTTGAACTTGATCCCGGAAGAGGAGGATGAAGCTCAACAAGAAGAACAAGCTCATCAAGGTGATGCTATTGATTTGAACTTGATCCCGGAAGAGGAGGATGAAGCTCAACAAGAACAAGCTCATCAAGGTGACACTATTGATTTGAACTTGATCCCGGAAGAGGAGGATGAAGACATTGAATTGAATTGGTTTCCTAAAGAGGAAGAAGCTCAAGAGGCACAAGAAGATGCATTAGTGGAAGAAGCTCAAGAGGCACAAGAAGATGCATTAGTGGAAGAAGCTCAACAGATACAAGACGAAGCGGGAGAAGCTCAAGAAGCAGATGCACAAGGCAACCCAAGAGGGAAGGACTTGATAGACAAGGAGAGATATGGTGTTTACTTTGCTCTGCGGGTAATCGAGATTAGAGATGGACATGTTCACGTGTATGACAGGGTGCTCATTGTGACTATGCTGAATGTTCACCTCGAACAGTTACAAGAATATGGAATCTAGCCAAAAGACAACTTGCTACAGGCCAAGAAGTTGATGTTTCAAGCAAGAAGAATAACAGTGGTAGGAAGAGGAAAGAACTAGATCTGTCGGGAACAACTACAATCTCTTTGAACAAAAGAAGAACAATCCATTCTCTTGCAAGGTGTTTAGGTGTTCCCCAGTCAACCCTACATGACAGATTTCAGTTGCAAGAGTTGAAACGCATCACGAGCACCATCAAACCCACCCTCAAGCCAGAGAACAAGATAGCGAGACTAAAGTTCTGCCTATCCATGATGGATGAAAGATGGATATCAAGTCCTTGGCCTAGTTTCAAGATAATGACAAATATGGTCCACATCGATGAGAAATGGTATGACATGACCCGAGTGAAGAGTAGCTACTATGTACTGCCTGGAGAAGAACAACCAAATCGAACTGTGCACAATACTCATAGAATTGGGAAGGTAATGTTTCTAACAGCTGTGGCCAAACCTCGCTATAATGAAGATGGGGAGATGACATTTGATGGAAAGCTTGGAATTTGGCCGTTCGTGATAGAGACCGAGGCACAACGAACAAGCCATGACAGAGATAGGGGGACAATAGAGTTGAGGCCGGCAAAGTTACTAGACCTGTGTGCAGAGATTACCTGATCAATAGAGTAATCCCTGCCATTCAAGATAAATGGCCTGACAGTGACGATGACACAAAGATGTTCATTCAACAAGATAATGCAACACCGCATGATCTCCCTAATGATGCTGGTTTTCCAGAAGCCG
This sequence comes from Triticum aestivum, assembly GCF_018294505.1. Taxonomy (NCBI): domain Eukaryota; kingdom Viridiplantae; phylum Streptophyta; class Magnoliopsida; order Poales; family Poaceae; genus Triticum; species Triticum aestivum. Next base: position 345,526,015 of record NC_057811.1, read on the forward strand.
TGGCACATACAGATCTGGATATTCGACTATTGCAACAACCACCGAACAGCCCTGAGCTCAATGTTCTAGATCTTTGTTTCCACTGCTCCCTCCAATCCCTAACCGAATGCAGAGCGCCTATGAATATACAGGAACTGGTACAGGGTGTAGAGGAGGAGTTTGAGAAATACGATGCCCATAAGCTGTTCCAAAGCTTTATGACGTTGCAAGCAGTCATGGTGGAAGTGATGAAAGATCAAGGAGGAAACAACTACAAGATGCCGCATCTGCATAAGGAACGTCTACAGAATGCTGGAGAGGAAATAATCGGTGTATACTGCAGTCCCGAGCTAATTACTGACACCAAGGCCATTATAGAACAAGGAAATGAGTAGATAGAGAAAGAAAAAAGAAAGGGAAAGGGAAAAGGAAAAGAAAGGATAGGAGTATGTGATGTGTCATGTGTATGTATTATGTCATGTGTATGGCTTGTGTCGTGTGAATGTATTGTGTCATGTGTTCTATGAGAAAGGATAGGAAAAGAAAGGATCGAAGTATTTGGATTTGTTTGAATCATTTGAATTTATTTGCTTTATTTGGATTTATTTGGATTTATTTGAATTTATTTGAATCATTTGAATTTATTTTCTTTATTTGGATTTATTTGAATCATTTGAATTTATTTGCTTTATTTGGATTTATTTGAATCATTTGAATTTATTTGCTTTATTTGAATTTATACAACATTTGTCCAATTGCAAACATACCTAAAGTTTCCAATTGGACAGTAATGGCAAGATGCAAAATGGTGCTAGTAAATTCAGTTTTGCAAAAAAACAAGACTAAAACAGGGTAGTGTTAAGCATTTCCCAGCACTAGCAGCAAATTCAGGCTAGATTTGGCCAAATTGGAAACATTATTCCTGTAGAAACAATTCAAGCAACACAAAACTCCAATTGAGGGAAATTATTTGAATTATGCATCTTCAAGCAGCAGATATACTCCAAAGGGATTGTGGCTGTTCTCCTTCTGTTCACTATGCTCTGGAAATTTAGTTGGAGTATATGTCACTATGCTCTAGAAATAAGAACAAGGGAAGTCAATTTCAAACTGATAGACTGCAGAAAACTGCCACAATCCCTTAACTAAGAGTTGATAAAAACATGTCCCTAAAACTTATTCAGTCAGTTAGATCCCCTGTTAAGTTAAATGAATTATTCAGTCAGTTAGATCTGAACAAAGCCTCTGAAGTAACCTGCCTACTAACCCTCTCTCTTCTTCAGTAAGATCTGAACAAGACTATATCTACATACTGTTAAAGCTTCAAATTCAGAGCACTACATCATCCAGTTTGGCACTACACGCAGCTCTAAATTAAGACGAAATCAAATTTGACACAAATGCAGTAGTACCTCTTTGTAGACTTGGAAGGCACAGACAGACAGCACTAGCATTTTTGTAAAAAATTCTACTCCCTCATAAATCAATGTTGACTAAATTTTTTAAGCGCTCTCCCTAAAAATCACTAAAGTGGGAAATCTTCAACATAATGTACCCTGTCGCTTTGTTCAATTGGTACAGTCAACAGTGGGTTTTGTTCAATTGATCAGGAGTAGGAGATCTTGGTGTGAAACCAAAAATTCAGTTATGCACATTGTTAGTTCTTACCCTCATTTTTTCACATTGGTGAAAGAGCCTGTCATTGCAAATCCAGTTAAGTGTTTGCTTGCTTTAGTTTGACAGAAATGTTGTCCTTGTAAACTTGCTGCAAGGTCAACATGTGCTGTTACAAATTTAGATATACTCTAGCTGTAGTACTCTTAGTGATCAAAAAATCAAGCATGTCAAGTCAGAGAAGCGTGTCAGCTAACTTCAGACTTAACAATAAAGATGAAAATTTCAGACTTGGCAGTACAAATTCAGACTTGGCATGAGATAGATGAGCACGAGGAGGACCTAAAGGAGGAGGAGCCTGGGATGTTGAGGAGGATCCGCCTTTGTTGGGGTCGACTTTCACAGCCGCCGCCGTCGTCTTCCCCATGCCGTCGTTGCCGGTGATGTTGAGGAGGGCCTGGAGGAGGAAGAGGAGCTGGTGGACTAGGAGCTCGAGGACGAGAGCGCCCGCCCCATGCCGTCGCCATGCTCCAGATCGAGCGCCAACTTGTCGTCATCCTCCAGATCGAGCGGCGCCTCGTCGAAGAGAACCTCACCGAAAGAAGGGATTTTTACGGGAGAGGAGGAGTTACGCAGCGAACTGGAGTGGCGCGGCAGCGTGGAGGAGGGAGAGGAGGCGCGGGGGATCTCAGCGGGGTGAGCGAGCTCAGCGGCACGGAGGAGCTCACCGGCGCGGCGCAGCGGGGAGGGGAGCAGTGCAACGTCGGGAAGCTACGGGGAGGGGAGTGACGCTGCGACAGGACAAGGGCTGCGGGTTTGGTCGGACAAAAGTGGAGGATTTTTTCCTTTGCAAAAATGGCATGGAGACAACTTTTCCCGGACGGAGGGAGTAGATGGCTTCCTCTCTCTCGTTTGATTCTCAATACAATGGTCTTTTGGAGATCCATACGATGTAACTCTTTTTGCGATGTGTTTGTTGGGATCGGATGAACTTCGAGTTTATGATCAGATCTATCTTTTTATCCATGAAAGTTATTTGAGTCTTCTTTGATCTCTTATATGCATGATTGCTTACAGCCTCGTATTTCTTCTCCGATATTTGGGTTTTGTTTGGCCAACTTGATCTATTTATCTTGCAATGGGAAGAGGTGCTTTGTAGTGGGTTCGATCTTACGGTGCTTCATCCCAGTGACAGAAGGGGAACCGACACGTATGTATCGTTGCTACTAAGGATAAAATGATGGGGCCTATTTCTAGATAAATAGATCTTGTCTACATCATCTCATCGTTCTTATTGCATTACTTTGTTTCTCCATGAACTTAATACACTAGATGCATGCTGGATAGCGGTCGATGTGTGGAGTAATACTAGTTGATGCAGGCAGGAGTCGGTCTACTAATCTTGGACGTGATGCCTATATAATGATCATTGCCTGGATATCGTCATGATTATTTGAAGTTCTATCAATTGCGCAACAGTAATTTGTTCACCCACCGTTTGCTATTTTTGTCGAGAGAAGCCACTAGTGAAACCTATGGCCCCCGGGTTTCTTCTTTAATATATTTGCCTTTGCGATCTATTTTCCTTTGCTTTTATTTTCAGATCTATTAAACCAAAAACACAAAAATACCTTGCTGCAATTTATTTTATTTGGCGTTCGACCTAACAATATTTACAACTCTCTCACGTCTGTTTGCCTATCTCTGGCGCCGTTGCCCGAAAGGGATTGACAACCCCTTTAACGCGTCGGGTTGCAAGTATTTGTTATTTGTCTGCAGGTGCTGTTTACGTAGTGTTGCATGGTTCTCCTACTGGTTCGATAACCTTGGTTTCATCACTGAGGGAAATACCTACCGCCGCTGTGCTGCATCATCCCTTCCTCTTTGGGGAAATACCGACGTAGCTTCAAGCAGCATCAAAAGGAATTTCTTGCGCCGTCGCCGGGGAGACATCATCAACATCTACCAGGTTCCTAATCACAAATCTCATCTCCTCACAATTACATTATTTGCCATTTTTCTCTCGTTTTCCTCTCCCCCACTTCATAAAGAATTTGCCGTTTTATTCGCCCTCTTTTTCATTCGCCTTTTTCTCGTCAGGTCTCTTGTTTGCTACCTCTACTTGTGTTGCCATGTGTCTTCTATTTGCTTGTATCTTTGCTTGTTAAAAATCTATTGATACGGATCCTCATCCACTTGCTAATATTTTCAAAAGATCCAATTATGATTTACCAATTCTAGTGAATTGAGTTCACTAGATTATCTTTATGAAGTTTTGCTTGAGATTTATGAATCTGAAAATTGTGATGAAGTGTTAGACGGAGAAGTTTATGAAGAGATTCATGATAGCTCCTTGAATGAAAAGCATGATTGCAATGATGTTATTATAAATTCTATTAATGTCAATTGTGTTAGTGATATGCAAAACCCCAAGCTTGGGGATGCTTGTTTTGTTATGTCCACTACTTATTGCAATGATCATGATTGGGGTGATAATGTTTCTTATGATCTTGAAAAATTGTTTATGCCTCATGATGAATATTCTATTGATAATAATGTTTGCAATAATATTGAAATTGGGTTCGGAAGAGCGTCAACTTTAGGTAAAAATAATCCCATTTATTTGCAGAGTGTTCAATCTTATGAAATTTTTGATAAAAGTGGGCTTGGAGAGGTCATGACTTTATTTGATGATAATCCCACTATTTTGGAATAGTGTCAACTTTGCATGCATGTGGATCATGAAGAGAAAATTTTATGTGATAGCTATATTGTTGAATTTAGTATGATCTTACATGTAATAATTATGAGAGAGAAAAATATGGTCATAGAAATTTTCATGTTACTAAATTTCCTATCTTCTTATTGAGATTGTCAATGCTTTATTCCTTTTCCTTGCATATGCTAGTTTTTGCTTGTTTTGATAATTTGCTTGCTTATAAAATTCCTATGCATAGGAAGTATGTTAGACGTAAAAGTGATTTTCGCATGTGTCATGATGCTTTCTTCGTGTTTCAATTCTTATCTTTCATGTGAGCATCAATAAAATCTTGTGCCGAGCTAGGGGCGTAAAACTATAGCGCTTGTTGGGAGGCAACCCAATGAATAAAATTTATTTTTTATTTTTGATTTCTGTTCTTGAGTGTTTGCACAATTATGCTACTATTATAATTGTGTTTTTTTGTTTTTAATTTAGTGTTTGTGCCAAGAAAAGCCTTTAGGATCTTCTTGGGTGATAGTTGTTTGATCTTGCTGAAAAAAACAGATACTTTCGCGCCCAGAAAAACAATTGTTAAAAATCACAGGAGCGTGATAAAATACCCATTATTTTTACAGAAGATTAATATACAAATTGGTCACGTGGTACTAATTGTTTCAGAATTTTTGGAGTTACAGAATATTTGAAATATCCAGATTACTACAGACTGTTCTGTTTTTGACAGATTATGTTTTCTTTGCGTTGTGTGCTTGTTTTGATGATTCTATGGTTTCCTTTGATGAGTTTTTGCCATAGAAAAGTTGGAATACAATAAATATAATGCGAGAATAAAATATGAATTGGTTTGATACAGTACTTATAGTAGTGATTTGCTTTCTTATACTAACGGATCTCACGAAGGTTTTGTTGGAGTTTTGTGTGATTGAAGTTGTCATGTTTTGGGTTATCTTACGATGGATGAAGGAATAAGGAGTAAGGAGAGCTTAATCTTGGGGATGCCCATGGCACACCAAGATATTATCCAAAGAGAAGCAAGCAACTAAGCTTGGGGATGCCCCAAGTGGCATCCCCTCTTTCTTCTAACGACCATTGGTACTTTACTCGAAGCTATATTTTTATTCGTCACATACTATGAGTTTTGCTTGGAGTGTCTTGTATGATATGAGTCTTTGCTTGTTTTGTTTTGCTTTTTAAGTCTTGAATCTTTGCTGGACACACCTATTTGAGAGAGCAGAAGTTATGCCATGACTTGTTAGAGTTGCTCTCTATGCTTCACTTAAATTTTTATGAGCTATGGATTTGCTCTAGTGCTTCACTTATGTCTTTTTGAGCACGGTGTGCTTAGTTATTTTGAAGAAATGCTCTCTTGCTTCACTTAGATTTATTCGAGAGTTAGTAAATTTTTAAGAAATTTTCTCTTGCTTCACTTAAATTAATTTGAGATAAATAAATATTATGCTCATGATTTTCACTTATATTTGTTTGAGCTTATCAAAAGCAACACATGAAAATTAGTTCCAAAGTGATAGATATCCAAGAAGGATATAATAAAAACTTTCATGAAGATCATTGGACAAAATAAACTTGATTCCTTGTAATAGTTTTGAGGTATGATGATGTGATATGTGAGTCATGTTGATGAGTAATTATGCTTTAGTAAGAATATTGGTGTTAAGGTTTGTGATTCCCTATGCAAGCACAAAAGTCAATAGTCATGCAATGAAATTACATCCTACTTATGGTGCATTATTCGGTGTTAATTATGCTTAATGCTCTCTTATGAGATTAATTGTTTCTTGGTTGGCCGCTTCTCAATCTTTTGCTAGCCTTCATTTTGCACTAAGTATGATCACTACTTGTGCATCCAAAAATCTTTAAACCAGTTTTGCCACATGAGTCCACTATATCTACCTATATGCGGTATTATTTTGCTGTTCTAAGCAAATTTGTATGTGCCATCTCTAATTTTCAAAATAAACTTCTCTTTCGTGTGTTTGTGCCGCTCGCGAAGCTGTGCAGGGTGGCTAATATTTTCCATGCTAGATGTGTTTCTCACGATGAGTGTTTATTCACTTGTCATTGCACGAGTGTAAGGCAAAGGTATTAGGGATTCCCAGTCCCGAAATGAAAAATGAATTTACTTTATGTTGTCAAATAATAAATTCCTTGGAAAGTGTTGGTATGGAGGGCACCCGTGGATACAGTTAGCCATGGAAAGTGAAAGTATGGTTGAAAAAGGAATAAACTTTATTTTCTGTTTGGGAACCGCCTATGATATATCTAGCATGGAAAGTGTTGGGAACTCTAAGTCATTTTCGTTGGTGGGAAAAGCACACCTCCCAAAATGTTTTTATCTCTAAGTTTTTCACTTTGAGCTCTGGCACCTCTACAAATCCCTACTTCCCTCTGCGGAGGGCCTTTCTTTTACTTTATGCAATTTTTATTTTTCAATTTGGGTCTCCATCTTCTCTTATAAAAGCACCAACTAGGAGGCACTATGATCGTACTTGAGTATTGGGTGTAGCTAATATGCGAGTGTGTTTCATGAATGGATCAATGATTAAGCATGATGGGCTAGGGATAACTTATTTTAGCATTGATATTTTGAAAGACATGGTTGCTTGTTGATATGCTTGAGTATTTAAGTCATCACGCCAAAACTAGACTATTGCTTTCAACCATATAAAAGTCCAAATGTCCATGCTGTCGGATCACGGGTTGCGGCAAAACCCTCAAGGTTCGAACACTGGGGTGCGCGCGAAGATTTCTTCCGATCCTATCCATGTCCTAGCTCGCCAAGATCTCGCGGACGAACTCGACGAACTCACAACACAAAGACACAAGATTTATACTGGTTCGGGCCACCATTGTGGTGTAATACCCTACTCCAGTGTGGTGGTGGTGGATTGCCTCTTGGGCTGATGATGAACAATACAAGGGGAAGAACAGCCTCCTGAGGTTGACGTGTTCTTGTGCTTGGCCAACTTATGTGGGTGTGGACTTGATGCCCCTTGCTGTGGTGGCTAATTCTACTTATATAGGCCCTGGTCCTCTCCCCAAATATCTAGCGGGAAGGGAGCCAACAACGACCAATTTGAAAGGGGACAGCTAGTACAGCTTATCCTGACAAAAGTAGTCTTCGCCTGCAAAAGGCTCTGGTGGTGACGCCGTCTTGGGCTCCATGGTGACCTCCGTCTTGCCGTCCCGCTGGTCTTGGTCTCATTGCACCGATATGGAAACCTTTGCTTGATGCCTCGGTACTCCGCGCCTGTGCTTGCCCCTTTAGCACCAAAGAGGAAACGAGGACGCTGCGCGCGTTGGCGCCCGCCTGGCCTCGATCGTCATGGCTCACGTCAAGAGGACCTCGCGAGGTTTGCCTTGCCTCGACCTCTCCGCCCCTCGCGAGCCTGCCTGGCGAGGCCGCTCCTGAGGAGGTCTTGTGTCGTCCGCTTCGCGAGGCTTGGCCCCTCGCGAGGGTCTTGAATGCCTTGTTGATGAAGATGGGCCGTACAGGCCTGCTAGCTCAGCCATGCCGTGGGGCCGCAGGCAGGCAAGTCTGGGGACCCCCGTTCCCAAAACACCGACAGTAGCCCCCGGGCCAAAGGCGCGCTCGGGCTTGGCTTCGAGGCGAAGCCAGAGGTCAAGCGCGGAGCGCCGCGGGCCCCAAAAGCCTGCGGCCTTGGTCGACATGTGGCGGTTGATTGGACATGGGCGTCTCCGCTTCCCCACGCTGCCTCGGCAACTGCCCGACTTGACAAGTCCCTGCGACATGCAAGGAAAACCATCATTATCTACGATCGTGGGAGGCGCCGGTTGGCCTTCTTCTGCTATAAATGAGGGAGGGGGCGGAGCCCCCGTCGCCCATCTCTTCCCGGTCCGCTTTCTCCTCCCTTCTCTGCTCCATCACCGGCTCCAATGGCGCTGTCGAAGAGGTTCTCCGCCGCAGAGAAAGGAAAGGCCTCTCGCGAGGGGCCCGGCTCCCCGGTGCCCAAGCGGGGACGCGACCGTCCCCGTAAGCACACCGCGACTCCCGCCGCGGCCCCCCGCTCCTGGGGTGGCGCCGCTGCGCGTGGCGGGGGTCGCTCCAGTCGCGGCAGCCCCGTTGATGAGGGGAGACGTGTTGTGGTTGCGCGGCCTCCCCGGCCGCGCTTCCACTTAGCAGAGGTGCTGCCAGAGTTCGTTGTCTGGTCGGAGGATCCAGCCGGCAACTGGCTTCAGCTTCCGCGCTTCTTCGTCGACGAGCTGCCGGCCTCTGGTCTAGGCGGGCTTTGGCTGCAGGCGGACGGCTGCTACAGCAGGGCTTCCTGGGTCGTGGTTGAGGTCTCCGCCGCGGGCAACATAGCTCTGGCCCGCGGTTGGCAGACGTTCACCCGCGCGCGTGGCCTGGGCAGGCGGTGCACCCTCCATTTCAAGTACGACGGTGATGTGACCCTCTACGTGACGGTGTCTGGGGAAAATGGTCGCCGCGCCGGGTGCTACCCCGAGATGAACAACGGTGAGGAGGTGCTCGGTCTCCGCGATGGCCGCGACGAGGGCGAGCCCGCCGGCCGCGCCTCGTCCAGCTATGGTGGCTCTTCTCTTGGCGAAAGCTCCAGCAGCGGCGGCTACGACCAGCCGCCACGCCGCCGCGCTCGCTTCGAAGGTGGTAGCGGGTCGTCTCGTCTTCGCGCCTCCGTGAAGCGCGAGGAGGGATCCGGCTAAGCTCGGGACGTTGCCGGGGGCCTGCCCCCGTGGATCGCTGCAACACCGCTTTTGTTTTGTTCTTCTTTTCTTTCCTGCATCAAAATGAAACCAGTATGGGCCCGGAGGGGCGTGTATCGAACTGTGGTTCCTCAATCATTACTCTATGCTTGTTATTTCCGTGTTGTGTCGTTATTTTGTGCAGAGATAACTTAGCCTGGCACGTTCGGGGCAGCCTCCTCTTCACGAGGAACTTGTTTCCTCGTGCCCGTCTTGGCTTAGTGGTTGCTCAGGAACTGCAAGAAATTTGTTAGGAAGCTTGACTTCGTGAGGGAGGACCGCTTCAGCTCCGTAGACGAGGAAGAACAGGGTCTCGCCCGTCGGCTTGGTAGCGGTGGTGCGGATGGTCCACAGCACGGACTGGAGCTGGTCGTGCCAACCCCTGCCGCAGGCCTCGAGCTTCTTCTTGAAGGTCCTGGTCTTGAGGCCCCTCAGGACCTCTGCGTTGGCGCGTTCGGCCTGGCCATTGCTCCTGGGCTGCGCCAGCGAACCGTAGCAGATCTGCGTTCCAAGGTTAGTACAGTATGTTTTGAAGAGGTTACTGTCGAACTGCGAGCCGTTGTCGGTGATGATGCGGTTGGGGACCCCGAAACGGCTCACGAGGCCCTTGATGAACTTGACCGCAGAACCAGATGGGATGGTGCGGATGGCTTCCACTTCTGCCCACTTGGTGAACTTGTCGATGGCGACGTATAGGTAGCGGTAGCCCCCCGGCGCTCGAGGGAATGGGCCCAAGATATCCAGCCCCCAGACCGCGAACGGCCATGTGAGTGGTATAGTCTGGAGGCCCTGAGCTGGCTGATGGATCTGCTTCGCGTGGAACTGGCAGGCTTCACAGGACTTCACCAGCTCAACTGCGTCGTTGAGCGCCGTAGGCCAGTAGAATCCACTGCGGAATACCTTGCCAACGAGGGTTCGCGATGACGAGTGGTGCCCGCAGTTCCCGCCGTGTATGTCAATCAGCAACTCCTTTCCCTGGTCCCTGGAAATGCAACGCAGCAAAACATCATTTGGTTGCTTCCTGTACAACTCACCGTCCTGGATGCAGTATGTCGTGGCTTGCCGGGCCACGCGCTCTGCGTCCTCTTCCTTCTTCGGCAACGCCCCTTGCATCAGATATTCCTTGAATTCCTTGGTCCGGCATTCCACCTGGGGCTCGAGCGCCAATAGCAGGCGAGCTCCTGAAGTCGGGCCATAGGTTGGGGCTCCCGTGGCAGGCGGCTGTGGGAGCTCCTCCCGAGGCCGGGCTGTGCTTGAAAGTGGTGGCGTCGCTGACGGCTTGAAGAGCCGCTCCTCGAAGACGCTAGGCTCTTGGGGCTGCCGCTTGGATGCCCTCCTGGCGATGTCATCGGCTTCCTTGTTGGTGCCACGGGGCACATGCTGCACCTCCAGGTCCAGGAACTGCTTTTCCATCTTGCGCACTTCTGCGAGGTATGCCTCCATGTGCTCGTCCTTTGGCTTGTACACTTTGTTGGGGAAGTTGACGAGGAGCTGCGAGTCGCCCCTAACGGTGAGGCGCTTCACCCCCAGAGCTGTTGCGGCCTTCAGGCCGGCTATGAGGCCTTCATATTCTGCGATGTTGTTGGAGACCTTCTCGCCCCGCTGAAAGCAGAGCTGCACAGCGTACTAGAGCTTGTCCTGAGTGGGCGAGATGAGTACTGCTCCAGCCCCCGCGCCCTGATGCGTGAAGGCGCCATCGAAATACATAACCCAACCGTCTGGTGCCTCGCTTCCTGGTGAGGTGGACCGGTCTTCGCCTACTTCAAGTGTCGGGGCATCCATCCACTCTGCCACAAAATCAGCGAGCGTGGCCCCCTTGATGACCCCGGTAGTGCTGAACTCCAACTGGAATGCCTGCAGCTCGATGTTCAACTCAGCGACCCTTCCAGCAGAGTTGGGGCTCCTGAGCACCCTCTCTAATGGTTTGGCTGAGACGACCTTGATGGGGTGGCCCTGGAAGTAGTGCCGCAACTTGCGCGAGGCCACTAGGAGCGCGAGCAGGAGTTTCTGAGGCATGGTATATCGCGCCCTCGCATCCCGCAACACCGTGCTGATGAAATACACCGGGTGCTCGACGAGGGCAGACGCATTGGTGAGGCTCGCGTCTTGCAAAAGTTGGGGTGTCTCCTGAGGTGGCGGAACTCCTGGCGCCTGATCGCTCGTGGGAATCTCTGTGACGTCGTCCTGCCAAGCTTGGTCTTCTGTTGTTGTCGCTACGGCTCTTGTTGCACCTTCCTGATCTTGCATCATCTCGGTTGGCGGCGCAACTTGGCGCGGCACGCCCTTGGCTTGGTGCTCCTCCCAAACCACCACTAGCGTCGCGCTGGCGGGGTATGGGGTGGCGGCAAGATAAAGTACTAGACGCTCGAGAGGTCGTGGCGCCACCATCACCGGAGGGCTGGTCGTGTATCTCTTGAGGTCTTGGAAAGCTCGGTCGGCCTCCGGGGTCCACTCGAATGGGCTCTTCTTCTTCATCAGCTTGAAGAAGGGTAGGGCGCGCTCTCCCAGCTTGGAGATGAAGCGTCCCAACGCAGTTACCCGACCAGCCAGCTTCTGCATTTCCTTGAGGGTCTGCGGTGGGCTCATATCATCAATGGCCTTGATCTTCTCTGGGTTGGCCTCGATCCCCCTGTGGGACACGAGGAATCCCAGCATCTTGCTGGAAGGGACACCGAACACGCACTTCTCCGGGTTAAGTCGCAAGTTCACCTGGCGCAGGCTCGTGAAGGTCTCCTCCAGATCTTGGATCAAGGTTCTTGCCTCTCGAGACTTCACCACAATGTCATCGACGTAGGCCTCTGTGTTTCTCCCGAGCTGCCGCCCTAAGGCGATGTGCATCAGCCGCTGAAAGGTCGCGCCCGCGTTGCGCAGCCCGAAGGGCATGCAGGTGTAGCAGTACACCCCACACGGGGTCAAGAAGGCTGTCTTCTCTACGTCCTCCACCGCCATCTTGATTTGGTGATACCCTGAGAACACATCCAGGAAACACAGCAGGTCGCACTCGGCGGTGGAGTCAACGATCTGGGCGATGCGTGGGAGCGGGAAAGGATCTTGGGGGAAGGCCTTGTTGAGGTTGGTGAAGTCGACGCACATTCGCTCCTTCCCGCCTTTCTTCGGCACTACGACGGGGTTCGCCAACCATTCGGGGTACCTAACCTTGCGAATGGCACCTGCCGCCTCCAACTTGCGGGTCTCTTGGACGATGAAGGCCTGCTTCTCCGTGGACTGTCGTCTCGCCCGCTGCTTCATAGGGCGCACATTGGGGCACACCCTTAAGTGATGCTGAATCACCTCTCTCGGGACTCCCACCAGCTGATTGGGCTCCCATGCGAATATATCCTTGTTTGCGTGCAAGAACTTCACCAATGCTTCCTCTTGGCTTGGGTCGAGGCCGGTACCTATGGTAAAGGTGGCTCCTGAGGACCCGTCCTCGTTGACTGGCACCTGCTTGGTTTCCGCCTTGTCTTGTGTGAACAACTGTTTCTTCTTGGTTGGTACGGCTCCCTTGGGCCTGGAGGTGCCCGCGTCCGTAGGCTGCGCTGCCGCAGTGGTCTTGAGGGCGAGCTTGAGCGCCGTCAGGGCCTCCTTGGCATCCCCCTTGATGGTGAGGACGCCTTTGCTTCCAGGCATCTTCATGAGGTTGTAGGCCGGATGAGTCGCCGCCATGAACTGGGCCAGAGCTGTGTACCCGAGAATAGCGTTGTACAGGAGGCCGATGCGGGCGATGTCGAAGTCGACCAGCTCGGTGCGGTAGTTGTCGCGCGTGCCGAAGGTGACGGGGGGACGGATCTTCCCCAGGGAGCGGGCAGTGCCGCCACCCACTCCTGAGAAAGGCTTACTGAGGCTGAGTCGCTCGAGCGGCACGTGAAGAAGGCCAAAGGCCTCCACGGAGAGCAAGTTGAGGCCGGCGCCGCCGTCGACGAGGGTCTTGTTGATGGCCACGTTGCAGAAGGTGGGCGTGCAGAGCACCGGAAGCATGCCCGAGCCGGCGGTGGTCTTCTGAGATGAAGGTGAGGTCGGCCTCAGGCGCAGCCCGGCCCGGCGGAGCCCCCGAGCGCTTGGAAGCGGCACCAATCTAGCGGAGGAACGACTTGATGTGGCGATCCGAAGGCAGCGCTTGAGAGCCGTCTAGCAGGGCCGCGACCACGTGGTGCGCCGGTGCCGCGTAGCGCGCGGTGAAGAGGTCGCGCAGCTCCTCCCAAGACGCCACCGTGGATCCGGGGAGGTTGAGCAGCCAGGCGCGCGGCTCGCCGGCGAGCGCCATGGGAAGCCAGTTGGCCATGACCTTGTCGTCACCCCCGGCCTCGAGGACGGCCTCCTCAAACACCAGCAGGAAAGCCGACGGGTCCGCCGCACCGTCGTAGCGCGGCGACATCTCCGGCTTGAACTTAGGTGGCCACCATACCTGCTGCAGGGCGGGGGCCAGGGCTCGGAGCCCCTGGCCCCGTCGTCAACGCCTGCCGTCGAAGTTGGTAGCGGGGCGCCTGCCATGAGGGCAGAGCACGGTGGCGATGGAGCGTAGATCGACGAAAGGGAAGCTACGGCGCATCCCTACCTGGCGTGCCAAATGTCAGATCACGGGTTCCGGCAAAACCCTCAAGGTTCGAACACTGGGGTGCGTGCGAAGATTTCCTCCCTACTGATCCACGTCCTAGCCCGCTAAGATCTCGCGGACGAACTTGACAAACTCACAACACAAAGACACAAGATTTATACTGGTTCGGGCCACCGTTGTGGTGTAATACCCTACTCCAGTGTGGTGGTGGTGGATTGCCTCTTGGGCTGATGATGAACAGTACAAGGGGAAGAATAGCCTCCTGAGGTTGAGGTGTTCTTGTGCTTGGCCAAGTTGTGTGGGTGAGGACTTGATGCCCCTTGCTGTGGTGGCTAATTATACTTATATAGGCCCTGGTCTCTCCCCAAATATCGAGCGGGAAGGGAGCCAACAACGGCCAATTTGAAAGGGGACAGCTAGTACAGCTTACCCTGACAAAAGTAGTCTTCGCCTGCAAAAGGCTCTGGTGGTGACGCCGTCTTGGGCTCCATGGTGACCTCCGTCTTGCCGTCCCGCCGGTCTTGGTCTCGTTGCACCGATATGGAAACCTTTGCTTGATGCCTCGGTACTCCGCGCCTGCGCTTGCCCCTTTAGCACCAAAGAGGAAACGAGGACGCTGCGCACGCTGGCGCCCGCCTGGTCTCGATCGTCATGGCTCACGTCACGAGGACCTCGCGAGGTTTGCCTTGCCTTGATCTCTCCGCCCCTCGCGAGCCTGCCTGGTGAGGCCGCTCCTGAGGAGGTCTTGCGTCGTCCGCCTAGCGAGGCTTGGCCCCTCGCGAGGGTCTTGAATGCGTTTTTGATGAAGATGGGCCGTACAGGCCTGCTAGCTCAGCCACGCCATGGGGCCGCAGGCAGGCAAGTCTGGGGACCCCTGTCCCCAGAACGCCGACACATGCTATAAAGAAAAGAATATGAGATAACATGTTAGGCAGCATTCCACATCAAAAATTCTGTTTTTATCATTTACCTACTCGAGGATGAGCAGGAATTAAGCTTGGGGATGCTGATACGTCTCCAACGTATCTATAATTTCTGATTGTTCCATGCTATTATATTCTCATTCTTGGATGTTTTATAATCATTTTATAGTCATTCTATATCATTTTTTGGTACTAACCTATTGACATAGTGCCAAGTGTCCGTTGTTGTTTTCTGCATGTTTTGTACATCGCGGGAAATCAATACCAAATGGAGTCCAAACGCAGCGAAACTTTTTGGAGATTTTTTTAGACCAGAAGACATCCAGTGGGCCGGAGAAGCGCCTGGGGGTGCTCCGAGGGGAGCACAACCCACCAAGGCGCGCCTGGAGGCCCAGGCGCCCTGGTGGGTTGTGCCCACCTCGGGTGCCCCCTGAACCGACTCTTTGCTCCATAAATAACTCAATATTCCAGAAACCCTAGGGGAGTCGACAAAAATCAATTCCAGCCACCGCAGAGTCCAGAACCACCAGATCCAATCTAGACACCATCACAGAGGGGTTCACCACTTCCATTGGTGCCTCTCCGATGATGCGTGAGTAGTTCTTTGTAGACCTTTAGGTATGTAGTTATTAGCTAGATCGCTTCCTCTCTCTCGTTTGATTCTCAATACAATGGTCTCTTGGAGATCCATATGATGTAAGTCTTTTTGCAGTGTGTTTGTTGGGATCGGATGAACTTTGAGTTTACGATCACATCTATCTTTTTATCCATGAAAGTTATTTGAGTCTTCTTTGATCTCTTATATGCATGATTGCTTATAGCCTCGTATTTCTTCTCCGATATTTGGGTTTTGTTTGGCCAACTTGATCTATTTATCTTGCAATGGGAAGAGGTGCTTTGTAGTGGGTTCGATCTTACGGTGTTTGATCCTAGTGACAAAAGGGGAACCGACATGTATGTATCGTTTCTACTAAGGATAAAACGATGGGGGTCTATTTCTACATAAATAGATCTTGTCTACATCCTCTTATTGCATTACTCCGTTTCTCCATGAACTTAATACAGTAGAGATGCATGCTGGATAGCGGTCGATGTGTGGTGTAATAGTAGTAGATGCAGGCAGGAGTCGGTCTACTAATCTTGGACGTGATGCCTATATAATGATCATTGCCTGGATATCTTCATGATTATTTGAAGTGCTATCAATTGCCCAACAGTAATTTGTTCACCCACCGTTTGCTATTTTTCTCGAGAGAATCCACTAGTGAAACCTACGGCCCCCGGGTCTCTTCTTTAATATATTTTCCTTTGCGATCTATTTTCCTTTGATTTTTTCATATCTATTTAACCAAAAACACAAAAATACCTTGCTGCAATTTATTTTATTTGGCGTTCGATCTATCAATATTTAAAACTCTCTCACGTCCGTTTGCCTATCTCTGGCGCCGTTGCCCGAAAGGGATTGACAACCGCTTTAACACGTCGGGTTGCGAGTATTTGTTATTTGTGTGCAGGTGTTGTTTACGTAGTGTTGCTTGGTTCTCCTACTGGTTCGATAACCTTGGTTTCATCACTGAGGGAAATACCTACCGCCGCTATGCTGCATCATCCCTTCCTCATTGGGGAAATACCGACGTAGCTTCAAGCCGCATCAGTCAGGCTAGAGCATGTCAAGAGGTGGAACCGGCAGCTCAATTAACGGCTCATCAGCAATTACAGATAAACCCTTCAGCAACTATGGGGGCTGTGATGACGTCCAGGACGGTCGGGGTGCCGTGTCTATCCCCGGCTCTTCACAATGAGCGTTTGCCTAAGGATTTCAAGGGCCCCCATAAGGTGCCCAATTACACAGCTGATCAATCTCCTAAGGCATGGATTGAGAGTTACGAGCTGGCTATGGAGATGTTAGATGTTACCGACGCTGTGTGCACCAAGTATTTCACAATGATGCTTGATGGGCCAGCTCGAACCTGGCCGAAAGGGTTACCCGCCAATTCTATCAATTCATGGGCTGAGTTGAAAGCACGTTTTATCCAGAATTTTAAGGACACATGCAAGCAGCCCCTATCGATTATTGATTTGGACGCTTGCGTACAACGAGAGGATGAATCGGCCCACCACTGGGTTCGCCGGGTTTCAGCCATTATCCACTCGTCGGATATCATCAATGTCGGCTCTGTTGTTGTGATTCTGGAGAAAAATTACCATTTCACTCCCCTCAAGCAGAAGTTGGGGTGGCTTAAACGTCACTGCAAGGACATGGGAGAGCTCATGGCGGCTCTCATCAAATATGCTGACTCCGAAGACAGCAGAGATCCTGGATCGGATGATGAGAAAACCAATAAGGGGAAGAAGAATGGCAATAACAAGGGTGAGTAGCAAAACGTGACAGGTTCTAGCCAGGGCAATGGTGGCAAGCGTAAGCAATTGGATGGCGGGTTAGACTTTGTGGCCCACACCAATGCGTAACGTAATAATCAACGTCATAAGGGCAAGCTGCTGTTTGGAGGACCGATGTTTAACCTGGAGGCGCTGTTGAATGAGCCTTGTCCAAAACATAGTTTCAAGGATAAACCATCGACTCACCTATGGAAGGATTGTTTTATCATGAAGGAACACAAGAATTTCGGCTTTCATCAGAACCATAATAACAATAATGGCCCGCCTGGCGGGTCGGGGCCCGGCTCACACGGGCCAGCCTTCGGGGGTGGCGGTTTAAGTTCTGGATATCAAGGACAGGGTAATCAGAGTGGTTACAACCAACAACCCAGTCAGGGTAACTAGCAACAACAGTCAGGATACCAGAGCAATCTGAAGCAGCTTAATGGAGGCTAGTATCATGTTTTCACCATGAGTCTTTGCTAGCAAGATCATAAGGTTCATAAGCGCGCAGTCAATTCAGTTTAGCCAGCGACGCCTTAGTCCTTTAATATGACACCTTTCGCCATATGAATTTGATTGAAAAAAATCTTAAGCCGTCCTCTACAGTCTTTCACGGTGCAACACAGTAGGAGCCTCTCCTGCTGTTTTCAAGGTAAAAAACAATCTTTCACAGTGTGGTGCCTGGTAAGTCGGCATACCCAGTTGGTAAGATTGCCTTAGAAGTGGATTTTGGTGATGATTATGATTATAGGGCAGAGTCCTTGTGGTTTGAGGTGCTTAAGATCAGAAGCCCTTATCACGCCTTGTTTGGTCGGCCGGCTTACGCCAAGTTCATGGCACGGCCTTGTTCTGTGTATCTGCAGCTAAAGATGCCAGGATGTAAGGGTACCATTACGATCCATGGTAACAGAAAAATTGCTTTGGAGTGTGAAGAAGGTGATGTTGCTTATGCTGAATCTGCTTGTGCCACGAAGGAACTTAAATTTTATAAAGGTAACATTGACCAGGCTGATATGACCCCGTTAGAGAAGCCAACCAGGGAGCAAGACCCTTTATTGAAGTTTAAGTCGGCAGATGATACCAAGAAGGGTGATTTTGTCCCTGGCGACTCATCTCAACAGTTCACTATCGGTGCTAATATGGATCCAAAATAGGAAAGTGCGCTCATCGAGTTCATCCATGAGAATCGGGACATCTTTGCATGGAAGCCTTCAGACATGCCGGGTGTACCGAGAGAACTCACTGAGCACAATCTTAATATTGATCCTAAGTTTAAGCTGGTCAAGCAGTTCCTTCGCCGTTTTAATGAAGAGCAGTGCAAGGCCATTGGAGAAGAGGTGGCCCGGCTCTTAGCGGCCGGCTTCATCGTGGAGGTTTTCACCCGGAGTGGTTGACTAACCCGGTGCTAGTACTTAAGAAGAACGACACCTGGCATATGTGTGTGGATCACACAGACCTCAATAAAGCCTGTCCAGCTGATCCTTTTGCTCTTCCCCGTATTGATCAGATCATAGATGCCACGACGGGTTGTGAGCGTTTGAGTTTCCTGGACGCTTATTCAGGTTATCATCAGATTAAGATGGCAGTTAAAGACCAAGAGAAGATGGCATTTATCACACCTTTTGGAGCTTTCTGCTATGTGTCTATGCCTTTCGGGCTCAAGAGTCCACAGGCGACTTATCAACGTTGTGTCCAGAATTGCCTGCACGATCAGATTGGACGCAATGTTCATGCTTATGTGGATGATATTGTTGTGAAATCCAGGAAAAAGGAGACTCTGTTGGATGATTTAAAAGAAACCTTTGACAATCTCCGGGTCTACAAGATGATGCTTAACCCAGCCAAATGTGCTTTTGGCGTACCTGCAGGTAAGCTTTTGGGTTTTCTGGTCTCTGAGAGAGGTATCGAAGCTAACCCGGAGAAAATCAAGGCTATTACCTCATTGGCTAAGCCGGCGTGTATCAATGATGTTCAACATTTGGTGGGTCGTATCGCCACTTTGTGCCGGTTCATAAGTCACCTAGGAGAAAAGGAAATTCCTTTATACCAGATGATGAAGAAACAGACCACTTCGTTTGGAGTGATGCGACTAATGAGGCATTTGAGATGCTCAAGAAACAGCTTGCTGAGCCGCCCATCCTAGCGGCTCCCATTGAGAAAGAACCATTGCTTTTATACGTGGCGGCTAACAACAGAGCTGCCAGCGTGGCGGTTGTAGTGGAAAGAAAGGAAAAGGTAAGGAGTATCCAGTCCAAAGGCTGGCTTATTATGTCAGTGAGGTGTTAATTGAGTCTAAGCAGCGATGACCACATTGGCAGAAGCTAGTATATGGGGTATTCATGGCCGATCGCAAGCTGAAGCATTATTTTCTTGGTCATCGCATTACTGTGGCTAGCTCTGCTCCTTTGGGAGATATTATTCAAAACAAAGAGGCAATATACCGAGTGGCCAAGTGGGCCATTGATCTTGGACCCCATGGTTTGAAATATATGCCAAGGACAACTATCAGGTCTCAAGCTCTGGTGGATTTTATCAGTGACTGGACAGAATTGCAGATGCCTGAGCAGAAGTCGGATAACACATACTGGACAATTCACTTTGACGGGTCTCGACAACTGGAGGGCTTGGGGGCTGGAGTTATGTTGACTTCCCCACGAGGTGACAACTTTTTCTATGTTTTAAGGCTAATGTTTCCTTGCACTAATAATGCAGCTGAGTATGAGGCCCTACTCCATGACCTTCGGATGGCTAAAGAGATGAATCTAAGTCAGGTCAGGTGTTTCGGCGACTCGGACTTGGTGGCTCAGCAAGTTTCAGGCACTTGGGATTCTAAAGACCCGCTCATGGCGGCTTATTGCCAGGAGGTTGATAATATTGCTGGTCATTTCAAAGGTTATCAGGTGGAGCATGTTCATCGCAGGAAAAATGAGGCGGCTGATGCTTTAAGCCAGCTGGGGTCTCAACGTAAGCCGGTGCCCCCAATGTTTTTCTTAATGTATTGAATAACCCTTCGGTCAAGTTGCTGACAAAGGAGGATCTTGCTATTCCTGACCCGGAGGCACAGTTGGTGCCGGCTCTCCATGCTATTCCTGATTGGACAGTTCCATACTTGGCATACATGACCTGGGGCGAGTTGCCTGAGGATGAAACTTTGGCCAGACAGATAACCCGGCGGTCTAAGTCTATGACCATTGTCAGTGGCGAGTTACACCGTTGCAGTGTTACAGTCGTATTCCAGCGTTGTGTCTCTCCTGAAGAAGGTCGTGATATTCTAAGGGAAATCCATGAAGGTGATTGTGGTCATTACACTGGCTCTAAGTCTCTGGTGGCTAAAGCTTTTCGTCACGGGTTTTATTGGTTGACGGCTCATGCTGATGCAGAGGATCTTATTAGTAAGTGTGATGGCTGTTAGAAATTTTCTCGACGGGCTCACGTGCCGGCTCAAGAATTGAGGATGATTCCAATTACTTGGCCATTTGCAGTCTGGGGTCTTGATATATGGTTGGACCTTTCAAGAGGTCTAATGACAAGAAAACACACCTCCTGGTGGCAGTTGATAAATTTACCAAGTGGGTTGAGGCAGAGCCGGTCAGCAAAAGTGTGATGCTGCAACGGCGGTTCAGCTCATAAAGAAAGTAATGTTCTGTTTTGGTTACCCTCATAGTATCATAACTGATAATGGCACTAATCTGTCAACAGGAGCATATCCGTCTTGATGTTTCTTCGGTTGCTCATCCACAGTCTAATGGTCAAGCTAAGAGGGCTAATTAATCAAGAAATTTTGAGAGGTATAAAACCCCGACTTATGGTTCCTCTTCAAAGAACGCTGGGTTGTTGGGTCGAGGAATTACCTTCAGTCCTTTGGAGTATCAACACCACCCCCAACGGTTCAACAGGCTATACGCCTTTTTTCATGGTCTACGGGGCAGAGGCGGTTCTTCCAAGTGATATCCATCATGACTCGCCTCGTGTGGCGGCTTACATTGAATCTGACAATGAGGTAGCACGTCAAGATGCACTTGATGTGCTAGATGAGGAGCGTGACCTGGTGGCAGCTCGTTCGGTGATATACCAGCAAGATTTGTGTCGCTACCATAGCCGCAGAGTTAAGACCAAAACCTTTCAAGAAGGCGGCTTGCTGCTCCGGTTAATCCAAGATCAAACGGATATGCATAAGTTATCCCCACCTTGGGAAGGACCCTTTGTGGTCAGCAAGAATCTGAACAACAGGTTATACTACCTCATTGATATACGAGAACATAAGTACTCCAGTAAGTCGGAGGAGGAGACTCGCCGGCCGTGGAATATTGCTCATCTTCGGGCTTATTACACTTGAGCCACCGGCTCTCATGCTGTACATACTTTTATCAATGAATATATTATGATCGATATAATAAATCTAGCATCCCTGATAATTCAGGGCCTTTGTCCTTTCATTTCTAAGCATCTAAGTCTTTATTATTTGTTCATAAGGTTACTTGGGGGCTTCCAACCCATCGGGTTTAGCTTTCTTACCCTCGTGACCAGGCTAGATGCCGAAACCCGAGTCTTGACCTGCCTGTTTGCATTATGCTACTCCACCAGGTAATCATGAATGACCCGCCGTACTCTTGATAGTCAATCTTTTAACTAAGACCCTGAACTCGTTAAGGTTAAAACGGCGGTATGTCATGTCAGGGCCGACTTACAGTGAGCGAGGCCGACTCTAAGGCTGTATGGCCTATGAAAGCACTCGAATCTTAGCGGCTGTGCGGCCATGAAAGAACTTGAATTTTAAGGCTGCGCGGCCTACGAAAGCACTTGAATTCTTTTTTCTAGACATTTTGGATTTGCACTCCTTGCAGACTTTTTCTACTCAAGTACAGTTTGTACAACTTAGGCCATGCAGCCTTGATTATATGACTCATAATTGAGCATATTTGGGTTTGATAACCCGCCCTGATAGCAGACTTGTCGGGGATATACCCCGCGGTATGACCCGGCCGGAGGTATGACCCGGCTGGGATTTGGCGTTTCATTGGTAAACTGCCCGGAGCTTGGCGACTCATGGGTGACCCGCCTAGATCTTGGATACTTACTGGTCGTGGCGACTCACTGATGACCCTGACGGCGGGTTAGATGGATGACATGGCCCAAGGCCCAGAAGGCCGGCTCATGTTATGGTGGGTCGGCTTAAGAGGAAAGGCATGAGGGATATTTCCCTTACACGGAATCAAGACCCGAACTTGTATCCGGCTTGTAATAAAAGATAGACTAATCCTAATCCTACTAGGACTCCATATGTAACCCGCCCCTCCAACTTATATAAGGAGGGGCAGGGCACCCCAAGAAGGACAGGCTGAATAATCTTGACGGCTAGACACAACTAGAGGAGAGCCGGTTTATGTGGTGACTCCCTCATGAGCATACGGAATACGACCTAGCCACAAACAGCATGTAGGGTTATTATCGGATGATGTTTCCCGGGGCCCGAAGCTGTCTAAATCTTTTCTCGTGTGTTAACTCACCTCGACGATCTCCTCACGTCTCTCGGTTTCGACCAACCCCTCTCAAGCTACTACGTAAATGCTTTAGCCTCATGACTAAGTCCTTTTCACGAGGACATCTGCTGTGACAAATCCACGACAGTTGGCGCCCACCGTGGGGCCCACGCACGATGGTGTTGAGTTCTTGGAGGGATCTATCTAAGGGATCGAGAAGTTTGCAATTTTCCGGCTGCGCCGGTTTGGAAGGATTTGCATCAACTTCAAGTTCATCAGTCCAGATTTAAGATCTGTGAGATTTAAATTGATAATTTCTGCTACATATTCAATAGTCGTATTTGATGGCTATTATGTAATACATCAGCTCATGATGGATCGAGCCCCGAAGCGTTTCGTCAGGCGTCACACTTTTTCCTGTTTCCAATCGAGCCAAGGACAAGCTACATCAGGATCGGGCTGCAGCTGCTACATCTCATCAAAACCAACCGCGACCCGGAGATGGATTGGTTAAACCACCGTGTTTTGAAGGACTCGGACATGGATAAGTCAAATCAGCCACGAGGGCCTGACCGAGTCACTTCCACCACCCGTGGCGGGGGTGCTACTGACCTATAGTTTTTGTAGACAAGCAAATCGCCAAGATGCATCCGCCGGGTTGCCGCCGTGTCACCTCTCCTTTGAGCAATAATTTAAGGCCGAGTCGATTTACACACAGGAGCCGAGGTGATTTGAGTTTATGGCTACTGCTGCCACTGCCCAGCCGCAGGGCATCATCTATCAAACAAAGTTGCTGTTGATGCTCCATATCAAATTAGAAGGTTACAAGTCCCAAGGTAATCAATAATAGCTGCTGCTGTTACTTTGTGACATGTGGGCTTGAACTGAGTCCAAGGAATCATCACGTACTATTTCAACCAGTACTCAGTCACGTGATTATGTGAAGCGGCGTACGGACATAATCAGATTTATTCAAAGTCGAGAGTTATTTGCTGGAATTTTTGGGTCGTTTCCAACAAATGGTCGAGAATTCACGACGCACATTCAAGACATATGACTTTATTCAAAAAAGGGTGTGTCAGTTTTTTTCGTCAGGTTGCCCGACGATGAACACGAGTGCCGACCGCCCACGCTCCGGATTATATCAACACGTCGCGCCCGTGGTGACTGACAGTTGGTGAACTCACCGGCCTGACAGTTCAGTGACTTTAAATGGAAAAATTTCCCCAACCACTTTATTAAGGGCGGACAGAAACCGAGTCATATATTTTTCGTTTGTGCGACGGGTACTGCCGGATGGAGGCATTTAACAAAAATCAGCCATGAAGTGTGTGGAGCTACTAACTCGAAAGTGCGAGAGCCGTCGGGGCCGTGTTGAGTCGCCACTGCCGTATTGAGCCACCAAGAGTCACTGGTCTGCCTGAGTCGCCGGGGCTATTTTGAGTCGCCGGTCTGCCTGAGCCGCCTCCATCGTGTTGAACGGATCATCCGTCATCCGAACAAATCAGGTGATATCCATCCAAGTTTGTTTTATTAGCACATATTGTTTTTTGTCAAAAAATAGTTTATCTTTGCCTTGGTCTGCAATATTGTTTAAGCAGGACAATTGTTCACTGCAAGAGCGATGGTCGTGTCATGGATGTATAGCTTGCGCCACCATTATTATGTACTAGCATCTGACCATGCCATGATGGTCGACGAATATATGTGCAAACCGCCGTTTTTACGGCCCAATTTACGTCAACATGATGTGGTTGACTCGCCTGTCCACGCGGCTTACCACGCCTGCGATTGACTCGCACGTCCGCGCTGGCTTACAACGCCGCGGCCGGCTCATCCATGATTGATTTCAGCTTCCCCGTGGTGATCATCAATTCCCCGGTGGATAATTTTTGGCCTAACATATTAGGTGAAATCCATCCACTATATTTTTATATTACATATTATTTTCTTTAAAAGAGCAATTACTCTGGCTTGCAAGTTCTCCAGTGCAGGACAAGTTGTCTACTGCAAAAGGGACTATTATATCACTGAGTTGTTGAATAATTCATACCGGTTTATGTCACGGTCAAATATGGAGAATCTTAAGCCAACTCCTCGAGTCGTCTTGAGACTCAGGGGCTACAATGACATGACTCGGCAGAATTGGCTGGTTTCAGTTAATTCAAGAACTCCTGGTCATTGGAGGGAAAATAACCCGGCCCCGGAGGCTACTGCCCTATTGGTGAAAATTTAAAGGCCGTCAGAAAAATTTCCGGCTTAAAATGAAGGATTCCAGTTTAAAATCCGGCTCAAGGGAAAACTGTCTCTCACAAAGCTTTGAAGCTCTCAATATCCAGGTTGAAATTCCGGTTCAAAAAGAATTCATCTCTCACAAGTTCGAGTTCTCAGAAAAATTAAAGGTTGCCGAAGAGAACTTGCTGCCATGATGCGCGGTTCAAACATGGGTATCCTGCCTTATGGGCTTACCTTATTATGATCACTTGGGGGCTTCCTGCTCACTGAGCATAGCTGTGACTACCCTATTGATCTGGCTTGAACGCCGTTGCTACAACCTACTTGGAGGCTTGATGCCCGGGTTAAAGGGACCAAAGAGAGTCTATTGCAGAGCACAGCTCAAACATAGGTACCCTGCCTTGATTACAAAATACTTGGGGGCTTCCTGCTCATGAAGCATAGCCATGAATACACTTTGATCCGGCTTATACGCCTTGTTGAAACTGACTTGAGGATTTTCTGCCCAAGTTAAAAGATTACCAAAGAGAACTTGCTATGGTGCGCAGTTCAAACATAGGTATCCTTCCTTAATGGCTTGATATATGTTACTTGGGGGCTTCCTGCTCATTGAGCATAGCTATGACTACCCTATGGATCCGGCTTGTACGTTTGGATTGAATTATTATTTGGGGATTCCTGTTTAATGACAGAGCTTTGTTTACCCTTATAATTGGCTTGGACGCCAGGTGTATTCACCAAAAATCCGGGTTATCCTGCCTTTGTATGTCTGCCAGTCCGCTCAGGTAATCCTGGAATGACTCGCCGTATTCTTGACAGTCAATCTTATAAAGACCCTGAACTTGTCAAAGTTAAAACAACGATTGGTCATGTGAGGCCCAGCTTACAGGTTTGAATTAAGTATTAACTCAGTGGTCGTGTGGACCTTGAATAGCACTTGATATTGAGGCTTGGCAGCCTATGAAAGCCTTGTTTTTCTGATTTGTTATTTTTTATGAACATTGTTTTGGTTCATGTCCTTGTACCATATCGACATATGGTTTAAGATTGATTCAGGCCATGTAGTCTTAATCTTTATGACTCATATTTGAGTATACCCGAGGTTTTGATAACCTGGCCTGGCTTTGGACGATTAAGTCACCAGTGTGTCATGATTATGTGCTTGGAGTCCTGCGCTCTAAGCTTTGAGGTGATACCCTTTGCTGCGTATGGTATTGCAAGCCGGCAGTATGAACCGATTTCACAGGCCATATAGCCTTGATTATATGACTCATCATTGAGCATCTTTGGGTTTGATAACCCACCCTGATATCAGACTTCAAGTCGCCAGGATATTTTGCCTTGAGCAATCAAAATGATGATATTTCATGACTCCGGGTTGATGCTGGCCCCGAATTATAATTATCACGGCATCACCATGGTAATAATCTACAGGTATGTCTTTCAATAATGGTATGAATATTTTGGGTCTGGTAAACCGCCCTGGCTATGGACTTTAGGTCACCAAGTATACTTTGGATTACGCAATTGGGATTATGCGCTTATAAATCTTTGGATTGTCACCCTCACTGGATAAGCCGGCAATTTGAGCCAATCTTCCAGGTATATTTTTAAATTGTTGGATAAACATGCGAGGTTTGATAACCCGCCCTAGTTTTGGACGTTAAGTCACTAGTATATTTTGGATTGCGCCATTGGAATTCATGCGCTTATAAATCATTGGATTGTTACCCTCAATGGGCATGGCAATGTAAACCAGCAGTATAAATGATCCTACAGGTATGTTTTCCTGATTATATGAATTTGCGAGGTTTGATAACCCGCCCTGGCTTTTAACTTCAAGTTGCCAGTATGTTTAGGCTTGAATGGCCTTAATTCTAGTCTTTTCCATAATTGCATAAGACTATATTATGTTTGGGTTGTTACCCGCCCTGGCTTTTGACATTAAGTCGCCAGGGCATATGTTGTTGAAACTTTGTGCATAATTTCAGAGCTATGGCTTACATGATTAAGTTCAAGCCCATCACCAAAGATTCAAATTGGTGTTTCAAAAGGGTTATCAATTATTGATTTTCATAAAGGCTATAAGCCGCCGAGTTACAAAAATCCCGGATTACAATGGATGCGCATTAAGTCGCCATCGGCCAAGAGCCACTGAGTATTTAAACTCTGGATTTACTCGTCAACAGACAAGATCTTATGATTGTTTTCACACCAGGTTATATTCTTCCTTTAATAGCCAGATATGGCTGGATTTTTCATTATGGTTGTTATAACCATTGTTGAATGATCGAGGATTTCAAAGTCGCTTCAGCGCAATGGTTATTATTTCTTCATAAATAGATATGATTTATTCTACAACAGAAGGAATAGTCCCGAGTCGCTGCAGGCACATGACCCGACACTTGGGGGCTACATTATTCAAATCATGATTATATCAAATATGGAAGTCCCATGTCGCTCCAAGCATGCACGATGACACTTGGGGGCTAATGCAAAGTCATTTTTTGCTCGCCTTATTGAAGACCCTACTCATCACATCGTAATGAGCCGGCCCTTGGGGGCTACTAATTGCTCCTGTCAAAAACTAAAAGTACACAAGCTTTAATCCATTATATTGAAGGGTCCATTGCTCAGTTGGCAGAGCAGAAGGCTCTTAACCTTGTGGTCGTGGGTTCAAGCCCTACGATGGAGGCTACATCATATGATGTTATTTTCAATGAAGTATATATCAAGTCCCAGCTCAGTATTGTCTTGCTGAGCCGGCCCTTGGGGGCTATACATGTTGAAGTTTTTATGAGCGTAAGGCAATTACAAGTCCCAGGTTGCTGCAAGCATGACAACCTGACACTTGGGGGCTACATATGTGGAATATTCAGTTTATGACTAGTCACTGAGATGAACAACCCGGATTTCTTCAAGGTTGCGACATTTTATATTGAAGCAAGTCTTAAGCTGTTACTACGCTCCCTTCTTAAGACTTGGGGGCTACAAGTGATATGCATATAAGGGAGGTACATTTTCAAGCTTGATGTTAGCAACAATTATGACCCGGTGCCATCAATATTTACAAGCCGGCAATTTTGGCAATGAGAAACCGGCAAGTTCTACATGTTCAAGCCGGCTGAAAATTAGATGAGTATTTCAAGACCAATATTTTTGTTAAGCATTGGGAGATGAATCAAATGAATTATTCTTCACACTATTTTGTGTGAGAAACTGATGTCAGCAAATTGATTATGAAGCTGGCCTATTAACCCGAACTTTTCAAAAGAAGTACCTGGATTTTTTGCATTGGCAAACTTTAAAATACTGCTAAAGAAGATTTGCTATGAGATCATGGACATGTATATATCAACAAGGAAACGACAAGTAATTAACGATGATCAGGTCCGGCTCAGAAGAACCTTCGACCCGGCGCATAATCTATCAAAGTTGGACTTGTTTTGCAGGATAACTTTACCATGGATAAATCCAAGCTAAACTGGGGGCTAATGTCGGGGATATACCCTGCGGTATGACCCGGCCGGAGGTATGACCTGCTGGGATTTGGCATTTCGTTGGTAAACCGCCCGGAGCTTGGCGACTCATGGGTGACCCGCCCAGAGCATGGATACTTACTGGTCGTGGCGACTCACTGATGACCCTGACGGCGGGTCAGATGTATGACAAGGCCCAAGGCCCAGAAGGCCGGCTCATGTTATGGTGGGTCGGCTTAAGAGGAAAGGCATGAGGAATATTTCCCTTACAAGGAATCAAGACCCGAACTTGTATCCAGCTTGTAATAAAAGATAGACAAATCCTAATCCTACTAGGACTCCATATGTAACCCGCCCCTCCAACTTATATAAGGAGGGGCAGGGCACCCCAAGAGGGGCAGGCTGAATATCTTGAGGGATATATACAACTAGAGGAGAGCCGGTTTATGCGGCGACTCCCTCATGAGCATACGGAATACGACCTAGCCACAAACAACATGTAGGGTTATTACCGGATGATGTTTCCCGGGGCCCGAAGCTGTCTAAATCTTGTCTCGTGTATTAACTCACCTCGACGATCTCCTCGCATCTCTCGGTTCCGACCAACCCCTCTCAAGCTACTACGTAAATGCGTTGGCCTCACGACTAAGTCCTTTTAATGAGGACATCTGCCATGACAAATACACGACAAGACTCTTAAGTCGCCAGGATAATTTGCCTTGAAGAATCAAAGTCATGAGATTTCATGCCTATGGGTTAATACCCATTATGGATTATAATTATCACGACATAAACAAGATATCAATCTCCAGGTATGTATGAATATTTTGGACATGTTAACTAACACGTCTTCGTCGTATCTATAATTTTTGATTGTTTCATGCCAATATTATATCACTTTCACATACTTTTGGTAACTTTTTATATGATTTATTGGACTAACCTATTGATCCAGTGCCCAGTGCCAGTTCCTGTTTTTTGCATGTTTTTTGTATCATAGAGTATCCATATCAAACGAAGTCCAAATGCAATAAAATTTCACGAAGAATTATTTTGGAATATATGTGATTTTTGGGAGTTGGAATCACTGTAAACGGAGGCCCACACAGACCACAAGACACCAGGGCGCACCAGAGGCCCCTGGCGTGCTATGGTGGGTTGTGCCCACCTGGTACGTCGGTTGGAGCTCTACTTCGGCATAAGGAAGCTTATATCCGGAGAAAATCGTTTTCAAATCTCAGCGCAATCGGAGTTACGGATCTCCCGGAATATAAGAAACGGTTTTCGGTTAGATCTGGGGAATGCGAAACAGAAGAGAACAGAGAGGGAGATCCAATCTCAGAGGGTCTCCCGCCCCTCCGCTGCCATGCAGACAAAGGACCAGAGGGGGAACTCTCCTCCCCATCTAGGGGGGAGGCCAAGGATGAAGAAGAAGTAGGGGGGCTCTCTCCCCCTCGTTTCCGGTGGCGCTGGAGTGCCGCCGGGGCTAGGATCGTGATGGCAATCTACACCAACAATCTTGCTACTGTCAACACCAACTTTCTCCCCCTCTATGCAGCGGTGTAACACCTCTTTCCCCCACTGTAATCTCTACTTAAATATGGTGCTCAACTCCATATATTATTTCCCAATGATCTATGGTTATCTTATGATGTTTGAGTAGATCCGCTTTGTCCTGTGGGTTAATCATGATCTTGGTTGGCATGATTGTATATTTTATTTATGGTGTTGTCCTACAGTGCCCTTCGTCTCGCGCAAACGTGAGGGGCCCCCACTGTAGGGTGTTGCAATATGTTCATGGTTTAGTTATTGTGAGTGTTGCGGGGGAGGACAACAACCCAAACGCGGATAAGTGGGTTATGGCGTATGGGAGTAAAGCGGACTTGATACTTAATGCTATGGTTGGGTTTCATGACCTTAATGATCTTTAGTAGTTGCGGTGCTTTCTAGGGGTCCAATCATAAGTGCATATGATCCAAGTAGAGAAAGTATGTTAGCTCATGTCTCTCCCTCATATAATATTACAAGAATGATTACCGGTACTTGTTATCGATTGCCTAGGGACAAATAACTTTCTTGTTGACAAAAGCTCTCTACTAAAACTAACTTAGTTGTGTCTTTATCTAAACAGCCCCTAGATTTTATTTACGTGCTCTTTATTATCTTGCAAACCTATCTTATCACACCTACAAAGTACTTCTAGTTTCATACTTGTTTCCGATAAAGCAAACTTCAAGCGTGCGTAGAGTTGTATCGGTGGTCGATAGAACTTGAGGGAATATTTGTTCTATCTTTAGCTCCTCGTTGGGTTCGACACTCTTACTTATCGAAAGAGGCTACAATTGATCCCCTATACTTGTGGGTTATCAAGACCTTTTTCTGGCCCAGGTGGGTTGTGCCCACCTCGATGGCCTCATGCACCCCTTCTTTGCACTATAAATTCCCAAATATTCCGAAACCCATCAGGGTTAACCTAGATTAGAAGGTCCGCCGGCACAAGGCTCTGTATCCATGAGAAACCAATCTAGACCCGTTCCGGCACCCTGCCGGAAGGGGGAATCATCTCTGGTGGCCATCTTCATCATTCCGGCGGCCACAACGATGAGGAGGGAGTAGTCCACCCTCGGGGCTGATGGTTTGTACCAGTAGCTATGTGTTTAATCTCTCTCTCTCTCTCTCTCTTGTGATCTATATCATGGTCTTTGTTAATATAGTCGGATCATATGATGTTTCTACCCTCTACACTTTTGTTACGATGAATTGAATCTTTACCCTTTGAAGTTTTGTCTTGTCGGATTGAATATTCAGAGATGAGAACACATGATATATGTCTTGCGGTATGAATACTTGAGGTGACAATTGGGGTATCTTATTGATTCACTTGACATATGTTATGGCATTCAACTCGCGGATTCCCGCGGCGATATTGGGGTAATCTATGCATAGGGGTTGATGCACGTTTTTCTCCGGTTGAAACTTCGGGGTCTCTTTGTAGTTCTTTGTGTGGATTGAGTATTATGAATATGAATTTGCTTTGGTGTTATTCTAGTACGAACTCTAGGATAGATCGAACGGAAAAATAGCTTTGTGTTATTTTAGTACGAACTCTTGAATAGATCGAACGGAAAGAATAGCTTTGAGGTGGCCTCGTACCCTACAAACAATATCTATCTTTTGTTCTCCGCTAATAGGAACTCGGGAGTGATTCTTTGAGGGATAATCATATGATCCAACCATGTTAGCATTGTTTAGAGATTGCACTAGCGAAAGTACGGACCCTAGGCCTCATTTTTAAGCATTGCAATACTGTTTTTGTGCCCGTTTACTATTTGTTACCTTGCTGTTTTTATTTATTCAGATTATAAAAATATATTTCTATCATCAAGATTACACTTTTATCACCATCTCTTCGCCGAACTAGGGCAGCTATACAATTTGCCATTGTATTGGGTGTGTTGGGGACACAAGAGATTTCTTGTATTTGGTTGCAGGGTCGTTTGAGAGAGACAATTTTCGTCCTACACCTCCCACGGATTGATAAACCTTAGGTCATCCACTTGAGGGAAAATTGCTACTGTCCTACAAAACTCTGCGCTTGGAGGCCCAACACGAGTCTACAAGAATAAAGTTGCGTAGTAGACATCAATCTCTTTTCTGGCGCCGTTGCCGGGGAGTTATAGCATGGGATGAATATTCTCGTGTGTGCTTGTTTGGTTTATCACCAAGTAGTTTTATTTCTTGTTCTAAGTTGTTCTCTATCTTTAGTTATGGATATGGAACATGAAACACCAAAAAAATTAGTGGTACTTGCTACTCATGGAGATGCGGAACCTCCTAAAACCCTCGATGCTCGTTATGTAAAAGATATTATGCACTACTTTGATAATCCTGAGAAAACCCCATTCAACTTTATAATGGGAGTAACGTTGGATCAACGTGAATACTTTAGGGATTATCGCTTGACTCATAAAGGGAAATTGTTATGGGATCAAATTCATATGTTGCATTGGTATGCTTGGAATTTATGATAGAGATATGATTATACTTGTTGCTCTAGGATGAATGCTCCACATCTTTCCTTTTCATGTGAATTTAATGATAATGAAACCTTAGCTTCTTATGCTAATGGTATATATGATTACTATGATGTGGAATGGATAGAAGAATTTGTTGCTTTTAAAGGTGCATGAGAAATTGAATCTTTGTTTGAAAAGTTTGAAGATTTTGATGATTCAGTTTATAGACCTGAAAATCTTGCTATCCTTAAATATTCCTATGATAATTATAAATACAATTATGATATTGATGTATTTATTGAGAATAACTCCGCTGTCCAAGAAAAGAATAATATTTTGCAGGAGTCTATGGAAGAAGAAATTGATGAAACTGCAAGCTCATTGGATGAAAAAGATGATGAGGAGAGCGAAGAACAAATGGAGGAAGAAAGGATTGATCACCCGTGCCCACCTTCTAATGAGAGTAACTCCTCAACTCATACATTGTTTAATGTCCCTTCGTTCTTACCGAAGGATGAATGCCATGATAATTGCCATGATCCCGTTGATTTGTTTAAAATATCCCTTTTTGATGAACTTGATGCTTGCTATGCTTGTGTCCAAGATGCCAATATGAATTGTGTTTATGGAGATGAACTTGCTATAGTTCCTTATGTTAAGAATGAAATTGTTGCTATTGCACCCACACATGATAGTCCTATTATCTTTTTGAATTCTCCAAACTACACTATATCGGAGAAGTTTGCTCTTATTAAGGATTACATTGATGGGTTGCGTGCTACCACTACACATGATGATTTTGATGAATATAATATGCATGTGCTTGCTGCTCCTACTTGCAATTATTATGAGAGAGGAACTACATCTCCGCCTCTTTATGTTTCCAACACGAAAAAATTGCTAGAAACTGCTTATGCTATGTTTTGGCCTTTACTTGATGTGCATGAATTGTTCTTGTTTGACATGCCGATGCATAGGAAGAGAGTTAGACTTCGTCATTGCTTGATATATGTTGCTTTGTGCTCACTACTAAATGCCAAATCATTGTTGATTCAAATTGGCTTTGATATACCTTGGGATCCGGGTGGATTCATTACTTGAGCACTTTATGCCTAGCTTAATGGCTTTAAAGAAAGCGCTGCCAGGGAGACAACCCGGAAGTTTTATAGAGTCATTTATTTCTGTTGAGTGCTTCTATAAAGTTTAAAAACAAACAAATATAGAGGGGAACTTAAAACTTTTTCACAAAAGAGAAGCGATTGGAAGTTATGCATTGGAGAAGTGAGGGTCGACCTTGAACACTTTTGTTCATACTCATGGAAACAATGTAGAGTTTTTCATGAAGATTCTCACAAAACTAATTATCCCATTGTAAAATTCCATTCTATTATAACAATAATGTGCCAAGGTTTGCCTTTAGGATGTTTAGATTGCTTGTTGGTTTGTGCGATGCAAAATAGAAACTTTGGCTGTAGTGTGCGATTTTACATTTTGTACTGGAATGTCAAACGGTTCTGAAACTTTTTGCACTATCTTGCTATACAAATTGTTTATTTTTCCTAAATTTTTCAGAATTCTTGGAGTACCACAAGTATGGTGAATGTTCAGATTACTACAGACTGTCCTGTTGAAGATAGATTCTATTTTTGATGCATTGTTTTGCTTGTTTTGATGAAACTATCGATTTATATCAGTGGATTAAGCCATGAAAAAGTTATATTACAGTAGCTACAATGCAAAAACAAAATATGAATTGGTTTGCAACAGTACTTAGAGTAGTGATTTGCTTTATTATACTAACGGATCTTACCGAACTTTCTGTTGAGTTTTGTGTGGATGAAGTGATCAAAGATCGAGGAGGTCTCGATATGAGGAGAAGGAGGAGAGGCAAGAGCTCAATCTTGGGGATGCCCAAGGCACCCCAAGTAAATATTCAAGGAGACTCAAGCATCTAAGCTTGGGGATGCCCCGGAAGGCATCCCATCTTTCTTCAACAAGTATCGGTATGTTTTCGGTTTCGTTTCGTTCATGTGATATGTGCAAACCTTGGAGCGTCTTTTGCATTTAGTTTTCATTTTTATTTTATGCACCATGCTGGTATGAGATATTCCATGGTTTATTTGTAGAATGCTCATTGCACTTCACTTATATATTTTGAGTATGGCTTTATAGAATGCTTCATGTGCCTCACTTATATCATTTGAAGTTTGGATTGCTTGTTTATCTTCACATAGAAAACCGTTATTTGAAGAATTCTCTTTTGCTTCACTTATATTTGTTAGAGCACGGTCTTTTGTAGAAAGAATTAATCTCTCATGCTTCACTTATATCTATTTAGAGAGTCAAAAAGGAATTGGTCAATTGCATGGTTAGTCATAAAATCCTACATAAAACTTATGGATCACTGAATATGATATGTTTGATTCCTTGCAATAGTTTTGCGATATAGAGATGATAATATGTGGGAGGTACTGTAAACGGTTGTGGTTAGTAAGAATATTGGTTTTAAGGTTTGTGATTCCCGAAGCATGCACGTATAGTCTCTCGTTATGCTATGATGTTGGAGCATGATTTATTACTGATTGTCTTCCTTATGAGTGGCGGTCGGGGACGAGCGATGGTCGTTTCCTACCAATCTAGCCCCCTAGGGGCATGCATAGTAGTACTTTGCTTCGAGGGCTAATAAACTTTTGCAATAAGTATATGAGTTCTTTATGACTAATGTGAGTCCATGGATTAT
Organism: Triticum aestivum; assembly: GCF_018294505.1. Classification (NCBI taxonomy): domain Eukaryota; kingdom Viridiplantae; phylum Streptophyta; class Magnoliopsida; order Poales; family Poaceae; genus Triticum; species Triticum aestivum. Next base: position 345,560,877 of record NC_057811.1, read on the forward strand.
ACGCACTCTTACCTTTCCGCAATTTGCTAGCCTCTACGGTACCGTGCATTGCCCTATCTCACATCGAGACGTGGTGCAAACTTCGCCGGTGCATCCAAACCCCGTGATATGATATGCTCTATCACACATAAGCCTTATTATATCTTCCTCAAAACAGCCACCATACCTACCTATTATGGCTTTTCCATGGCCATTCAGAGATATATTGCCATGCAACTTCCATCGCTTCCGTTTGATGACTTGAGCATTCATTGTCATATTGCTTTGCGTGATCATATAGCTGACACAGTAGTTGTTGCTCAGCCACCGTTCATCATTTTTCATACATGTTATGCTAGATCATTGCACATCCTGGTACATTGCCAGAGGCATTCATATAGAGAAATATTTTGTCATAGGTATCGAGTTGTAATTTTTATTTGTTTTGAGTTATAAGTAAATAGAAGTGTGATGATCATCACTATTCATTTTTAGAGAAGTGCCCCAGTGAGGAAAGGATGATGGAGACTATGATTCCCCCACAAGTCGGGATGAGACTCCGGACAATAAGAGGAAAAAATATAAAAAGAAAAAAGAAAAAAAGAAAAGGAAAAAAAGAAGAAAAAGAAAAAGAAAAAAGAAAAAAAAGAAAAAGGAAAATAAATAAATAAACAAAGAGAGAAGGGGCATTGTTAGTACCCTTTACCACACTTGTGCTTCAAAGTAGCACCATGTTTTTCATATGGAGAGTCTCCTATGTTGTCACTTTCATATACTAGTGGGAATTTTCCATTATAGGATTAGATGCACACCCACTTAGTTTTCATATTGATCTCTCATACACTTATAGCTCTTAGTGGATCCGTTGCATGGCAATCCCTACTCCTCGCATTGATATCAATTCATGGGCATCTCCATAGCCCGTTGATTAGCCGCGTCGATGTGAGACTTTCTAATTTTTGTCTTCTTTATATTTACCCCTATCATCATATTCTATTCCACCCATAGTGCTATATCCATGGCTTGTTCTCATGTATTGTGTGAGGGTTGAAAAAGCTGAAGCGCGTTAAAAAGTATGAACATATTGCTCGGCTTGTCATCGGGGTTGTGCATGATAAATACTTTGTGTTAAGAAGACAGAGCATGACAAGACTATATGATTTTGTAGGGATAGCTTTCTTTAGCGTTGATATTTTGAAAGACATGATTGTTTGTTGGGATGCCTGAGTATTGATGTCTTTATGTCAAATTATAGACTATTGCTTTGAATCACTTATGTCTTAATATTCATGCCATGACTAGACATATGATCAAGTTTATGCTAGGTAGCATTCCACATAAAAATTATCTTTTTATCATTTTCCTGCAAGAGGACGAGCAGGAATTAAGCTTGGGGATGCTGATACGTCTCTGTCGTATCTATAATTTTTGATTGTTTCATGCCAATATTATATCACTTTCACATACTTTTGGCAACTATTTATATGATTTATTGGACAAACCTATTGATCCAGTGCCCAGTGCCAGTTCCTGTTTTCTGCATGTTTTTTTGTATCGCGGAGTATCCATATCAAACGAAGTCCGAATGCAATAAAATTTCATGGAGAATTATTTTGGAATATATGTGATTTTTGGGAGTTGGAATCACCGCAAACGGAGGCCCACACAGACCACAAGACACCAGGCCGCGCTAGAGGCCCCTGGCATGCCGTGGTGCGTTGTGCCCACCTCGTACGTCAGTTGGAGCTCTACTTCGGGTGCAAGGAAGCTTATATCTGTAAAAAATCCTGTTCAAATCTTAGCGCAATCGGAGTTACGGATCTCCCGAAATATAAGAAACGTTTTTCGGTCAGATCTGGGGAACGCGAAACAGAAGAGAACAGAGAGGGAGATCCAATCTTGGAGGGGCTCCTGCCCCTCCGCCGCCATGAAGACCAAGGAATACAGGGGAACTCTCCTCCCCATCTAGGGGGAGGCCAAGGATGAAGAATAAGTAGGGGGGCTCTCTCCACACTACAAAAAATACACTTCCGTGATGATACGTATTTGTCAAAGTAGGTCGCATTTTTTGTCATGCATGTGCATCCATGAAAATTTTATGACAGAATCAAGATAGTCATACCTGTGCTGTCGTAGAAGTGTTCCATGACATTACCAAAATTATCATCACGGAAGTGTCCACTTCCATGACGATAAATCGCGCGTCACAGAAGTGCTTTCGTCAAGGGTGACCGACACGTGGCATCCACCGTAACGGAACACCGTTAAGCTATCGGGTCCGGTTTTGGATCCGATAACCCATTAACAGCCCCGACCAATGGGGATTTTCCACGTGTAAAATCAGCATTGGCTGGAGGAAACATGTGTCAGCTCACCGTTGGGACAAATGTCATCCACTCATTGGACACAAAGCGCCTATGATACGTCGACACGTGGCACGGCCCAACAGAGGCCCATTCCTGTGAAAAGGCTGGCCCGTTTGACTTGGTCAAAAGGTGGCGGGCTGGCCCACGGCAAGCCTGTTAACGGCTTGTTCGCATATAGCCCATTTACAGCCCGCTAACCCAGGGCCCATTTTGCAGGACCAATGGGGATTTTCCATGTGTAAAATTCTGATTGGCTGACGGAACACGTGTCAGCTCCACGTTGGCATAGGTGTCACTCATCCAATGGGCGAGATGCGCCTATGATATGCTGACACGTGGACCGGCCCAAAAGTGGCCCATAAAGTTTAAATGGGCCGGCCCAACTAAAGGCCCACAAGATTTTGCGGTCCATAATGGGCCAGCCCAGCAAAAGGCCCACAAGATTTTTCGTATCATAATGGGCCGGCCCAGCTAAAGGCCCACGAGATTTTGCGGGCCCTAATGGGCCGGCCCAGCTAAAGGCCCGCGAGATTTTGCGGACCATAATGGGCCGGCCCATATAAAGGCCCAACATTCTCAGTTAAGCCCTGTACGGCTAGTGTCAAATCGGCCCATCAACGGCCTGTCCTAAACTTGTCATCATCGCAGCCCATGATCACTTCTGGCCCGTTAACAGACCGCTAAGTATATGGGCCGAATTACGGCCTGGTGTATTTCCGGCCTATTAAAGGTCCTGCTTCATTTGGGCCCATTTACAGGCCATTGAAACTTTCGGCCCATAAACGACCATGAAGGATTTGGGTCATATTCGGCCATGTCTGACATTCAGCCTGTTAGCGGCCCACATAGATTTGGTCCACTTTCGGCCTGTTGTGATTTTCGGCCTGTTAAGGTCGGACGAAATCCATGGGCCATATGTGGCCCAACGTCACATCAGGCCCATTAACGACCCATATAAAAATGACGATAATCTAGCCCGACCGAACTTCCGGCCTGTTAAAGGCCCGTGTATTAGGTCGGCACATTTACGGCCCGTCCGAATTTCGGTCTGTGAATGATCTGCATCGTAAATGGGCCCAATCTCACTTTCGGTCTTTTAAAGGCCCATGTTTTTATGGGCTCGAGATATTTACACCTGTAAACGGCCTATTGTTACTGAGGGCCCAAATTATGTTTAGGCCTGTTAAAGGCCCACTATGGGCACAGGCCCACCAGAAAATATGAAATCTTATGCTGAATTACGCCCAGATATTTTTAGTGGGCTACATGCAAATTTCGGCCCATAATCGTTTTTAGCCCAATTGGAATGGGCTCGACGAATGTTGGCATGTTGGGCTCCTACGAAGCTTTCGGCCGAATACATTACTAAGATAAACCTACACTATACAAAAATAGCGTCGTAATTATTGCAGCCTTTGGCAGCAGCATAAATGTTGTATCACAACAAACGGCCTGTTGGCATAAAGTTTATGGTCCTTGCAGATAAAAGCACCATCAGATGTATAGAAGCACAGATCATTTGACCTGAGTGCTAATGGTTCAGGCTGTAGAATCTGATGGAGCAGCATGATCTTCACCTTTTTTCCGCATTGCTCTTGAACAACGAAGCGAATGTCTAATAGTCTGGTTTCAAAACCATTCATATCTTGACGACATTTGTCAACCACTATTCTTGTTTCCAAAACGATGTCCATTAGGGATTGGACTTGTGTCTGGAGCACAGATATATCACTCTGTCTAGCAGGAAGATTTTGTTCAATAGGAGATTTGGACGAGGTTACCTTGACAACCAACCCAGAATTACGCAGGAAGGTGCTTTTTGCACTGTTAGTGGAGAGATACTAATGCACTGCAACAAGAGGTGACATTGTGCCTGTGGTAGCCTCGTCACCTTCAGGTGGTTGTGGCTGTTCAATCATTTTTTCCATAGTTTCCTGAAAGTTTGAACTTGTAGATTAGTGTACCAGATAAGTTACTAATGAGACAAAAAAAAGTAGGTTACACATTTATACATAACTTATTTTGGTGAACTACTGTAATACATTAGAATGTATAGTAGTGCCAACTACATAATAAAATCGTTTTCGGAACATATGTCCATGTAGCATGCCTACTGTATTGTCTATTTCCTCACATTCATTGACATCTAAGGATAAAGAGACATGGTTTAAAGTAGGATGAACATAGTATGACATCATTCATATCATGGGCAAATAGATATAAAACAAACAGGCTATTTTATCATTTTATGCGCACGTGAACATAACAACTAGAATACAGATCAAGACCAAAAGAATATCCTTCATCTCTTTTAAACCATGTAAGGTGAAATGATACATTAAGACAATGGTGTATAAAAGTGAACAGAGTAACTGACATTGGCTGCAAACCAAGTAGTTAAATGAACACATCACAGTACCAATCAGTTCAAAGGCAGGAGGAGTAAGGACTTACAATAGCGGCTTGAACTGGTGTCCTCATGCCCTTCATCTTGCTGGTGTGGCAATCCTTGAAGATTTGCAATGCATTCGGTTCAGGTTCTTTTTGGTCCGCACAGGCTTTCCTCTATATTTGGAACAAGTCAATATAGATACGATAACATGGCACAGAAAAAAGAAGGAAGTAGCAGCTATTTACAAGAGCCTCGCAGTGTGCAGTATAGCTACGAGATCCTGTTGTCTGTTGGAATTTCACTTTAGAACAGTTGGTCTTGTTCTTCAAATAGTTAGCCTAGAAGAAGATACACTTGTAAGGCACATACATAAATACAAGTTCAATATGTGGTATGATCAAATACATATAGCCTACCTGATACTTTGGATCAGACCAGTGTTTAACGAGGGCTGTCCAGTCTTCATCTGTAATATATTCCACTAGAGATGTTTGGGCGATTTCATTGTTAGCCTTGCCTTCAAAGTGAGATTTTCTAAGGTGGTACCGATACTGTCGCAGAGCAGACTGAAAAACGTGAGTGCATGCTTGTTTTGTTGCATCATCTTTCGGATCCAACTTGAACCTCATCTGTTGAAAAAATAATGTGAGTCTTATTAGGAGGAGGCTAGAAAGTATGGGACAGAGCAAGACAATATTACTATTTGTGATGAATAACATTACTTACGGATAAATGGTCAAGGAAGGTGTTAAACTGGGTATTGTCTTTCTCATTCCGGTACTGGATCCACGTTGGGAGGATACGTGCATGACACCTAACAGCAACGGCTGCCTCTGATACTAACTTGGCTGACTATGTAGCATCACGTGGCCTTTTTAAACCTGCCTCAAAATGGATCTCCATTCTTCCTCCTTTAGATTTTGTTAATCTGTCAAGCATTATCCCTGATGTCTGTTTCCGCTTGAGTCGTGGTGCTAGTTCAACAACGAATATGGAAAGTGTTAGTGTACATCAAACTGTGAGAGTACATATAAAGGAGCATGCAACTGCAACTTGACTCGGTCAGGTACCGTCTTGGTGTTGATGCTCATGAGGTTCATCTGATCTTGCCAAGTCCTGTTGTGTCAGCAGTGCTTCGGAAGTAGTGTTAGGTGTGAAGGCAGCTTGGGAACTGGCCAGTTTTGGAGCTAATGAATGAGTAACTCATTGAGATGCTGGTACAGTTGAAGCGGATGCTGCAGCTGGTGGAGCAGGTGATACTGTGTTTGTAGATTTAGCCGGTGGACTTGGACCTTCTACTGCACTATAAGTACCAGCGGAATCTGTACGGTCGATCCTTTTTCGTTTCACCCGACAAGTAACACCACTCCCTACTATATTATTTTCCTTGCTCTTTTTTTACTTTGCCATGTCAAGCCGTACCCACAACACAAAAGAATAAAATCGCTCATCAGAACTCATTGATGCATGATACAGACAAGCAATACTTTGATGTAAGACAACCGTATGAGGATGGAATATGTAAGGAAAACAGGATGGCATGACATATTCACAGCTACGATGTGTAAACTAAGGAGAAGGATTTTCAAGAAAATAGAAGTGATGCAAGCTAGACACCATATGAAAGATGCAACCAATATTACTCTGCCAAGTTAAAAGTGTCTTGTCATAAGTGGCAATTCGAAAAATTAGAAGCAGTACAATGTAGAAATCAATGCAAGATGCAACCACTATCAAACTGCCATGTTAAAAGTGTCCAATCATGAGTGACTGATGCGGGATACACAACAACAGTACTTTGATGTAAGAACATGGTATGATAGATAGATGCAGTGTATTCTAGACACAGAACGCCATGTCATATGCACATGTATAACGTATGAACTCAGCAGGTGCAATTTAATCAAAATAGAAGAAATACAGGCTAGACAACATATGCAACATGAAACCAATTATCACACAGTCAACTTAGAGCAAGCACCTGCGATGGAGTACGGGAGATGAACTCATCATGTAGACTTGGGACTTCAACTTCATTAGCAGTAGCAGTGGCAAATCTAGAGAGTCTCTGTTTGCGTCGGTGCGGACGACCACCAACATCCCCTAACTTACTCTTTTCCTTCCTATTTTCTGATATTGCCTTATGAAGTCAAAACCACAAGAAGATGAATAAAATTAGCTCTGCATAACTGGTTGATGCATGATACAGACGAACACTACTTTGATGTAAGGCAAGCGCAGGATAGGAGGATGGAATATATACAAAAAAGACAGCGTTTCATATTCACACGTACGATAGGAGGATGGAATATGTATGAAAAAACAGTAAGCGGAAGGCATTTCAACAAAATTAGAAGAAATGAAAGCTAGGCACCATATGAACATGCAACCAATATCACTCTATCAGGTAAAAAGTGTTTCGTCGTAAGTGCCATTTCAAGAAATTAGAAGGAGTACAAGCTAGAAGACAATGCAAGCTGCAACCTACATCACAGTCCCAATTAAAATGTGTCTTATGGGTAAGTGATCGTTGCAGGTATAAGTTGTAAGCTAAGCAGATGCAATTCAACATAATCAGAAGCAATACAAACTAGACATCATACGGAAAACACAACCACATATAACAGTTCCAAGTTAGAGCAAGCACCTGTGATGGTGGAGTAGGGGAGATGTGCTCATCATGTACACGTATGTTCTAGAAACAGGAACACGTGTCATATTCACAGGCATTATGTGTAAAGTAAGCAGATGCAATTCAACAAAGTTAGAAGAAATACAAGCTAGACATCATACGCAACATGCAACCACATATAATAGTGCCAAGTTAGAGCAAGCACCTGTGATGGTGGAGTAGGGGAGATGTGCTCATCATCTACACAGCTACATTGACTGTCTAGCCTTGCGTTGTCTTGCAAATCTTGTTGGAGGATGGCGGAGTAGAATCTGTAGAGAACGTCCGTTTCAGTTGCTCGGAAGGACCACCATCATGCAATGCCTTGCCAATTTCCTTAAGCTTTATTGATTTTGCATTGTGAGGTCAAACCGACAAGAAAAAGGAATATAATTCGCTCTTCAGAACTCATTCATGCATGATACTGACGAACACTACTCTGATGAAAGGCAAAGTCATGATACGAGGATGGAATATGTACGAAAAAATGGACGGCTTGACATATTCACACCTATGATGTGGTAACTAAGCAGAAGGCACTTCAACAAATTAGAAGCACTGCAAACTAGACACCATATGAAAGGTGCAATCAATATCACTCTGCCAAGTTAAAACTGTCTCGTCATAGGTGGCGTTCATCAAACTAGAAGCAATACATGCTAGAAATCATATTCAAGACGCAAACCAATATCACACTGCCAACTTAAAGGTGTTCCATCATAGGTGACTGATGCAGGATACACAATAAGAGTAGTTTCATGTAAGAACATGGTGTGATAGACAGATATAGTATGTACCAAAAACAGGAAAGCGTGTCATATTCACACGTATCATGTGTAAGCTAAGCAGATGCAGTTTACACTAATTAGGACCAATACAAGCTAGACACCATATGCAACATACAACCAGATATCACACTGCCAAGTTAGAGCAAGCACCCTGGATGGTGGAGTAGGGGAGCAGAGACTTGGACCTTGTAATGCACTATCTGTACAAGGAGAATCGGTACAGATGCTCCGTTTACGTTGCTGCAGAGGACCACCATCATCGCCTTCCTTACTCTTTTCCTTCCTCTTTCTTGATTTTGCCTTGTCAAGTCAAACCCACAAGAAAAAGGAATAAAATTTGCTCTTCAGAACTCATTGATGCATGATACTGACGAACACTACTTTCATGTAAGGCAGCCGCATGATAGGATAATGGAATATGTATGAAAAACAGGACGGCGTGACACATTGACATGTATGATGTATAAAGTGTAAACTAAGCACAAGGTGCTTGAACTTGTTAGAATCAATGCAAGCTAGAAACCATATGAAAGATGAAACCAATATCACTCTGCCAAATTAAAAGGGTGCCCTAACAAATGTATTTGACCAAATTAGAAGCAATACATGGCAACAGGCTAGAAATAATATGCAATATGCAACGAATAAAGGTGACTCATCGTAAGTGATTGATGCAGGATACAGAAGAGAGGTAGTTTCATGTAAGAACAAGGTTAACACATAGATGTAGTGTGTACCAAAAATAGGAAGGCATGTCATATTCACAGGTATAATGTGTAAACTAAGCAGATGCAATTTACCCTAATTAGAAGCATTACAAGCTAGACACTGTATGCAACATGCAACCACATATCACACTGCGAAGTTAGAGCAAGCAGCTGTGATGGTGGTGTGGGGGAATTGCGGTCATCAACTAGAGAGCTACGTTGACTATCTTCATTTAGCCTTGCTGTTTCTTGAGAATCATGTGGGGAGGATGACACTGCACTCTTTAAACGAGTATGGCGTCTCACTGTAACCCACCCGGGTGACTGTCTCATCATAAGTGATTGACGAGGGATACAAAAGAGCATTAGTTTGATGTACGAACATGGTTAATAGACATATGTAGTATGTATCAAAAACAGGAAGGCATGTCATTATCAAAGGTATAATGTGTAAAGTACGCAGATGTAATTCAACAAAGTTAGAAGCAATACAAGCTAGACATCATACGCAACATGCAACCACATATAATAGTGCTAAGTTAGAGCAAGCACCTGTGATGGTGGAGTAGGGGAGATGTGCTCATCATCTACACAGCTACGTTGACTGTCTAGCCTTGCGTTGTCTTGCGAATCTTGTTGGGAGGATGGCGGAGTAGAATCTGTAGAGAACCTCCGTTTCAGTTGCTCGGAAGGACCACCATCATCCAATGCCTTGCCAATTTCCTTAAGCTTTATTGATTTTGCATTGTGAGGTCAAACCGACTAGAAAAAGGAATATAATTCGCTCTTCAGAACTCATTCATGCATGATACTGACGAACACTACTCTGATGAAAGGCAAAGTCATGATACGAGGACGGAATATGTACGAAAAAATGGACGGCTTGACATATTCACACCTATGATGTGGTAACTAAGCAGAAGGCACTTCAACAAATTAGAAGCACTGCAAACTAGACACCATATGAAAGGTGCAATCAATATCACTCTGCCAAGTTAAAACTGTCTCGTCATAGGTGGCGTTCATCAAACTAGAAGCAATACATGCTAGAAATCATATTCAAGACGCAAACCAATATCACACTGCCAACTTAAAGGTGTTCCATCATAATGAAGGAAATATGCCCTAGAGGCAATAATAAAGTATTATATATTTCCTTATATCATGATAAATGTTTATTATTCATGCTAGAATTGTATTAACGGGAAACATAATACATGTGTGAATACATAGACAAACAGAGTGTCACTAGTATGCCTCTACTTGACTAGCTCGTTAATCAAAGATGGTTATGTTTCCTAGCCATACACATGAGTTGTCATTTGATTAACGGGATCACCTCATTAGGAGAATGACGTGATTGACTTGACCCATTCTGTTAGCTTAGCACTCGATCGTTTAGTATGTTGCTATTGCTTTCTTCATGACTTATACATGTTCCTATGACTATGAGATTATGCAACTCCCGTTTACCGGAGGAACACTTTGTGTGCTACCAAACGTCACAACGTAAATGGGTGATTATAAAGGTGCTCTACAGGTGTCTCCAAAGGTACTTGTTGGGTTGGCGTATTTCGAGATTAGGATTTGTCACTCCGATTGTCGGAGAGGTATCTCTGGGCCCACTCGGTAATGCACATCACTATAAGCCTTGCAAGCATTGTGACTAATGAGTTAGTTGCGGGATGATGTATTATGGAACGAGTAAAGAGACTTGCCGGTAACGAGATTGAACTAGGTATCGAGATACCGACGATCGAATCTCGGGCAAGTAACATACCGATGACAAAGGGAACAACGTATGTTGTTATGCGGTCTGACCGATAAAGATCTTCGTAGAATATGTAGGGAACCAATATGAGCATCCAGGTTCCGCTATTGGTTATTGACCGGAGAGGTGTCTCGGTCATGTCTACATAGTTCTCGAACCCGTAGGGTCCACACGCTTAACGTTACGATGACAATTTTATTATGAGTTTATGTATGTTGATGTACCGAAGGAGTTCAGAGTCCCGTATGAGATCGGGGACATGACGAGGAGTCTCGAAATGGCCGAGACGTAAAGATCGATATATTGGACGACTATATTCGGACTTCGGAAAGGTTCCGAGTGATTCAGGTATTTTTCGGAGTACCGGAGAGTTACGGGAATTCGTATTGGGCCTTAATGGGCCATACGGGAAAGGAGAGAAAGACCCCAAAGGGTGGCCGCACCCCTCCCCATGGGCTAGTCCAAATTGGACTAGGGAGGGGGGCGCCCCCTTCCTTCTTTCTCCTTCCCCCTTCCCTTCTCCTACTCCCACAAGGAAAGGAGGAGTCCTACTCCCGGTGGGAGTAGGACTCCCCCCCTTGGGCGCGCCACGTCCCCTTGGCCGGCCCTCTCCCCCTTGCTCCTTTATATACGGGGGCAGGGGGGCACCCCATGGACACACTTGATATACGATATTTTAGCCGTGTGCGGTGCCCCCTCCACCATATTACATCTCGATAATACTGTTGCGGAGCTTAGGCGAAGCCCTGCGTCGGTGGAACATCATCATCGTCACCACGCCGTCGTGCTGACGAAACTCTCCCTCGACACTCGGCTGGATCGGAGCTCGAGGGACATCATCGAGCTGAACGTGTGTAGAACTCGGAGGTGCCGTGCGTTCGGTACTTGATCGGTCGGATCGTGAAGACGTACGACTACATCAACCGCGTTGTGATAACGCTTCCGCTGTCGGTCTACGAGGGTACGTGGACAACACTCTCCCCTCTCGTTGCTATGCATCACCATGATCTTGCGTGTGCGTAGGAATTTTTTTGAAATTACTACGTTCCCCAACAGTGGTATCAGAGCCAGGTTTTATGCATTTATGCTATGCACGAGTAGAACACAAGTGAGTTGTGGGCGATATAAGTCATACTGCTTACCAGCATGTCATACTTTGGTTCAGCGGTATTGTGAGATGAAGCGGCCCGGACCGACATTACGCGTACGCTTACGCGAGACTGGTTTCACGTTCGGAGCACTCGTTGCTTAAAGGTGACTGGCGGGTGTCTGTCTCTCTCACTTTAGTTGAACCGAGTGTGGCTACGCTCTGTCCTTGCGAAGGTTAAAACAGCACCAACTTGACAAACTATCGTTGTGGTTTTGATGCGTAGGTAAGAACGGTTCTTGCTAAGCCCGTAGCAGCCACGTAAAACTTGCAACAACAAAGTAGAGGACGTCTAACTTGTTTTTGCAGGGCATGTTGTGATGTGATATGGTCAAGACATGATGTGATATAATTTGTTGTATGAGATGATCATGTTTTGTAACCGAGTTATCGGCAACTGGCAGGAGCCATATGGTTGTCGCTTTATTGTATGAGATGTAATCACCATGTAATAGTTTTACTTTATCACTAAGCGGTAGCGATAGTCGTAAAAGCAATTAGTTGGCGAGACGACGATGATACTACGATGGAGATCAAGGTGTCGCGCCGGTGACGATGGTGATCATGACGGTGCTTCGGAGATGGAGATCGCAAGCACAAGATGATGATGGCCATATCATATCATTTATATTGATTGCATGTGATGTTAATCCTTTATGCATCTTATCTTGCTTTGATTGACGGTAGCATTATAAGATGATCTCTCACTAAAATTTCAAGATAAAGTGTTCTCCCTGAGTATGCACCGTTGGGAAAGTTCTTCGTGCTGAGACACCACGTGTTAATCGGGTGTGATAGGCTCTACGTTCAAATACAACAGGTGCAAAACAGTTGCACACGCGGAATACTCAGGTTAAACTTGACGAGCCTAGCATATACAGATATGGCCTCGGAACACAGAGACCGAAAGGTCGAGCATGAATCATATAGTAGATATGATCAACATAGTGATGTTCACCATTGAAACTACTCCATCTCACGTGTTAATCGGACATGGTTTAGTTGATTTGGATCACGTAATCACTTAGATGATTAGAGGGATGTCTATCTAAGTGGGAGTTCTTAAGTAATATGATTAATTGAACTTAAATTTATCATGAACTCAGTCCTGATAGTATTTTGCAAATTATGTTGTAGATCAATAGCTCGCGTTGTTGCTTCCCTGTGTTTATTTTTGATATGTTCCTAGAGAAAATTATGTTGAAAGATGTTAGTAGAAAAGATGCGGATTGGATCCGTGATCTGAGGATTATCCTCATTGCTGCACAGAAGAATTATGTCCTTGATGCACCGCTAGGTGACAGACCTATTGCAGGAGCAGATGCAGATGTTATGAACGTTTGGCTAGCTCAATATGATGACTACTTGATAGTTTAGTGCACCATGCTTAACGGCTTAGAATCGGGACTTCAAAGACGTTTTGAACGTCATGGACCATATGAAATGTGCCAGGAGTTGAAGTTAATATTTCAAGCAAATACCCGAGTTGAGAGATATGAAGTCTCCAACAAGTTCTATAGCTAAAAGATGGAGGAGAATCGCTCAACTAGTGAGCATGTGCTCAGATTGTCTGGGTACTACAATCGCTTGAATCAAGTGGGAGTTAATCTTCCAGATAAAATAGTGATTGACAGAATTCTCTAGTCACCATCACCAAGTTAGTAGAACTTTGTGATGAACTATAGTATGCAAGGGATGACGAAAGTAATTCCCGAGCTCTTCGTGATGCTGAAATCGACGAAGGTAGAAATCAAGAAAAACAACAAGTGTTGATGGTTGACGAGACCACTAGTTTCAAGAAAGGGGCAAAGGGAAGAAGGGGAACTTCAAGAAGAACGGCAAGCAAGTTGTTGCTCAAGTGAAGAAGCCTAAGTCTGGTCCTAAGCCTGAGACTAAGTGCTTCTACTGCAAAGGGACTGGTCACTGGAAGCGGAACTACCCCAACTATTTGGTGGATAAGAAGGATGGCAAAGTGAACAAAGGTATATTGGATATACATGTTATTGATGTGTACTTTACTAGTGTTTATAACAACCCCTCGGTATTTGATACTGGTTCAGTTGCTAAGAGTAGTAACTCGAAACGGGAGTTGCAGAATAAACAGAGACTAGTAAAAGGCGAGGTGACGATGTGTGTTGGAAGTAGTTCCAAGATTGATATGATCATCATCGCACACTCCCTATACTTTCGGGATTAGTGTTGAAACTAAATAAGTGTTATTTGGTGTTTGCGTTGAGCATGAATATGATTTGATCATGTTTGTTGCAATACGGTTATTCATTTAAATTAGAGAATAATTGTTGTTCTGTTTACATGAATAAAACCTTCTATGGTCATACACCCAATGGTTTGTTGGATCTCAATCGTAGTGATACACATATTCATAATAATGAAGCCAAAAGATGCAAAGTTAATAATGATAGTGCAACTTATTCATGGCACTGCCGTTTAGGTCATATTGGCGTAAAGCGCATGAAGAAACTCCATACTGATGGGAATTTGGAATCACTTGATTATGAATCACTTGATGCTTGCGAACCGTGCCTCATGGGCAAGATGACCAAAACACTGTTCTCCGGAACTATGGAGAGAGCAACAGATTTGTTGGAAGTCATATATACAGATGTATGTGGTCCAATGAATATTGAGGCTCGTGGCGGATATCGTTATTTTCTCACCTTCACAGATGATTTGAGCAGATATGGGTATATCTACTTGATGAAACATAAGTCTGAAACATTTGAAAAGTTCAAAGAATTTCAGAGTGAAGTGGAAAATCATCGTGACAAGAAAATAAAGTTTCTATGATCTGATCGCGGAGACAAATATTTGAGTTACGAGTTTGGTCTTCAATTAAAACAATGTGGAATAGTTTCACAAATTTATGCCACCTGGAACACCACAGCATAATGGTGTGTCCGAACGTCATAACCGTACTTTATTGGATATAGTGCAATCTATGATGTCTCTTACCAATTTACCACTATCGTTTTGGGGTTATGCATTAGAGACAGCTACATTCATGTTAAATAGGGCACCATCAAAATCCGTTGAGACGACGCCTTATAAACTGTGGTTTGGCAAGAAACCAAAGTTGTCATTTCTTAAAGTTTGAGGTTGCGATGCTTATGTGAAAAGGTTTCATCCTGATAAGCTCAAACCCGAATCGGAGAAATGTGTCTTCATAGGATACCCAAAGGAGACAGTTGGGTACACCTTCTATCACAGATCCGAAGGCAAGACATTCGTTGCTAAGAATGGATCCTTTCTAGAGAAGGAGTTTCTCTCGAAAGAAGTGAGTGGGAGGAAAGTAGAACTTGATGAGGTCACTGTACCTGCTCCCTTATTGGAAAGTAGTTCATCACAGAAATCTGTTCCTGTGGCTCCTACACCAATTAGTGAGGAAGTTAATGATGATGATCATGTAACTTCAGATCAAGTTACTACCAAAACTCGTAGGTAAACCAGAGTAAGATCCGCACCAGAGTGGTACGGTAATCCTGTTCTGGAGGTTATGGTACTAGACCATGACGAACCTACGAACTATGAAGAAGCGATGGTGAGCCCAGATTCCGCAAAATGGCTTGAGGCCATGAAATCTGAGATGAGATCCATGTATAAGAACAAAGTATGGACTTTGGTTGACTTGCCCGATGATTGGCAAGCCATATAAAATAAATGGATCTTCAAGAGGAAGACGGACGCTGATAGTAGTGTTACTATCTACAAAGCTAGAATTGTCGCAAAAGGTTTTCGACAAGTTTAAGGTGTTGACTACGATGAGAGTTTCTCACTCGTATCTATGCTTAAGTCTGTCCGAATCATGTTAGCAATTGCCGCATTTTATGAAATCTGGTAAATGGATAAACAAAACTGCATTCCTTAATGGATTTATTAAAGAAGAGTTGTATATGATGCAACCAGAAGGTTTTGTCAATCCTAAAGGTGCTAACAAAATATGCAAGCTCCAGCGATCCATCTGTGGATTGGTGCAAGCATCTCGGAGTTGGAATATACGCTTTGATAAGTTGATCAAAGGATATAGTTTTATACAGACTTGCGGTGAAGCCTGTATTTACAAGAAAGTGAGTGGGAGCACTACAACATTTCTGATAAGTATATGTGAATGACATATTGTTGATCGGAAATAATGTAAAATTATTCTGCAAAGCATAAAGGAGTGTTTGAAAGGAGTTTTTCAAAGAAAGACCTCGGTGAAGCTGCTTACATATTGAGCATCAAGATCTATAGAGATAGATCAAGACGCTTGATAAGTTTTTTCAATGAGTACATACCTTAACAAGATTTTGAAGTAGTTCAAAATGGAACAGTCAAAGAAAGAGTTCTTGCCTGTGTTACAAGGTGTGAAATTGAGTAAGACTCAAAGCCCGACCACGGCAGAAGATAGAAAGAGAATGAAAGTCATTCCCTATGCCTCGACCATAGGTTCTACAAAGTATGCCATGCTATGTACCAGATCTATTGTATACCCTACACTAATTTTGGCAAGGGAGTACAATAGTGATCTAGGAGTAGATCACTGGACAGCGGTCAAAAATTATCCTTAGTGGAATAAGGATATGTTTCTCGATTATGGAAGTGACAAAAGGTTCGTCGTAAAGGGTTACGTCGATGCAAGTTTTGAAACTAAATCTAGATGACTCTAAGTCTCGGTCTAGATACATATTGAAAGTGGGAGCAATTAGCTAGAGTAGCTCCGTGCAGGGCATTGTAGACATAGAAATTTGCAAAATACTTACGGATCTGAATGTGACAGACCCGTTGACTAAAATTATCTCACAATCAAAACATGATCACACCTTAGTACTCTTTGGGTGTTAATCACATAGCGATGTGAACTAGATTATTGACTCTAGTAAACCCTTTGAGTGTTGGTCACATAGAGATGTGAACTATGGGTGTTAATCACATGGTGATGTGAATTATTGATGTTAAATCACATGGCGATGTGAACTAGATTATTGACTCTAGTGCAAGTGGGAGACTGAAGGAAATATGCCCTAGAGGCAATAATAAAGTATTATATATTTCCTTATATCATGATAAATGTTTATTATTCATGCTAGAATTGTATTAACGGGAAACATAATACATGTGTGAATACATAGACAAACAGAGTGTCACTAGTATGCCTCTACTTGACTAGCTCGTTAATCAAAGATGGTTAAGTTTCCTAGCCATAGACATGAGTTGTCATTTGATTAACGGGATCACCTCATTAGGAGAATGACGTGATTGACTTGACCCATTCTGTTAGCTTAGCACTCGATCGTTTAGTATGTTGCTATTGCTTTCTTCATGACTTATACATGTTCCTATGACTATGAGATTATGCAACTCCCGTTTACCGGAGGAACACTTTGTGTGCTACCAAACGTCACAACGTAAATGGGTGATTATAAAGGTGCTCTACAGGTGTCTCCAAAGGTACTTGTTGGGTTGGCGTATTTCGAGATTAGGATTTGTCACTCCGATAGTCGGAGAGGTATCTCTGGGCCCACTCGGTAATGCACATCACTATAAGCCTTGCAAGCATTGTGACTAATGAGTTAGTTGCGGGATGATGTATTATGGAACGAGTAAAGAGACTTGCCGGTAACGAGATTGAACTAGGTATCGAGATACCGACGATCGAATCTCGGGCAAGTAACATACCGATGACAAAGGGAACAACGTATGTTGTTATGCGGTCTGACCGATAAAGATCTTCGTAGAATATGTAGGAACCAATATGAGCATCCAGGTTCCGCTATTGGTTATTGACCGGAGAGGTGTCTCGGTCATGTCTACATAGTTCTCGAACCCGTAGGGTCTGCACGCTTAACGTTACGATGACAGTTTTATTATGAGTTTATGTATGTTGATGTACCGAAGGAGTTCGGAGTCCCGGATGAGATCGGGGACATGACGAGGAGTCTCGAAATGGCCGAGACATAAAGATCGATATATTGGACGACTATATTCGGACTTCGGAAAGGTTCTAAGTGATTCGGGTATTTTTCGGAGTACCGGAGAGTTACGGGAATTCGTATTGGGCCTTAATGGGCCATACGGGAAAGGAGAGAAAGACCCCAAAGGGTGGCCGCACCCCTCCCCATGGGCTAGTCCGAATTGGACTAGGGAGGGGGGCGCCCCCTTCCTTCTTTCTCCTTCCCCCTTCCCTTCTCCTACTCCCACAAGGAAAGGAGGAGTCCTACTCCCGGTGGGAGTAGGACTCCCCCCCTTGGGCGCGCCACCTCCCCTTGGCCGGCCCTCTCCCCCTTGCTCCTTTATATACGGGGGCAGGGGGGCACCCCATGGACACACTTGATATACGATATTTTAGCCGTGTGCGGTGCCCCCCTCCACCATATAACACCCCGATAATACCGTTGCGGAGCTTAGGCGAAGCGCTGCGTCGGTGGAACATCATCATCATCACCACGCCGTCGTGCTGACGAAACTCTCCCTCGACACTCGGCTGGATCGGAGCTTGAGGGACATCATCGAGCTGAACGTGTGTTGAACTCGGAGGTGCCGTGCGTTCGGTACTTGATCGGTCGGATCGTGAAGACGTACGACTACATCAACCACGTTGTGATAACGCTTCCGCTGTCGGTCTACGAGGGTACGTGGACAACACTCTCCCCTCTCGTTGCTATGCATCACCATGATCTTGCGTGTGCGTAGGAAATTTTTGAAATTACTACGTTCCCCAACAGTGGTATCAGAGCCAGGTTTTATGCGTTGATGCTATGCACGAGTAGAACACAAGTGAGTTGTGGGCGATATAAGTCATACTGCTTACCAGCATGTCATACTTTGGTTCAGCGCTATTGTGAGATGAAGCGGCCCGGACCGACATTACGCATACGCTTACGCGAGACTGGTTTCACCGTTCGGAGCACTCGTTGCTTAAAGGTGACTGGCGGGTGTCTGTCTCTCTCACTTTAGTTGAACCGAGTGTGGCTACGCCAGGTCTTTGCGAAGGTTAAAACAGCACCAACTTGACAAACTATCGTTGTGGTTTTGATGCGTAGGTAAGAACGGTTCTTGTTAAGCCCGTAGCAGCCACGTAAAACTTGCAACAACAAAGTAGAGGACGTCTAACTTGTTTTTGCAGGGCATGTTGTGATGTGATATGGTCAAGACATGATGTGATATAATTTGTTGTATGAGATGATCATGTTTTGTAACCGAGTTATCGGCAACTGGCAGGAGCCATATGGTTGTCGCTTTATTGTATGAGATGCAATCACCATGTAATAGTTTTACTTTATCACTAAGCGGTAGCGATAGTCGTAAAAGCAATTAGTTGGCGAGATGACAACGATACTATGATGGAGATCAAGGTGTCGCGCCGGTGACGATGGTGTCTAGCCTTGCGTGGTCTTGCGAATCTTGTTGGGAGGATGGCGGAGTAGAATCTGTAGAGAACCTCCGTTTCAGTTGCTCGGTAGGACCACCATCATCCAATGCCTTGCCAATTTCCTTAAGCTTTATTGATTTTGAATTGTGAGGTCAAACCGACAAGAAAAAGGAATATAATTCACTCTTCAGAACTCATTCATGCATGATACTGACGAACACTACTCTGATGAAAGGCAAAGTCATGATACGAGGATGGAATATGTACGAAAAATGGACGGCTTGACATATTCACACCTATGATGTGGTAACTAAGCAGAAGGCACTTCAACAAATTAGAAGCACTGCAAACTAGACACCATATGAAAGGTGCAATCAATATCACTCTGCCAAGTTAAAACTGTCTCGTCATAGGTGGCGTTCATCAAACTAGAAGCAATACATGCTAGAAATCATATTCAAGACGCAAACCAATATCACACTGCCAACTTAAAGGTGTTCCATCATAAGTGACTGATGCAGGATACACAATAAGAGTAGTTTCATGTAAGAACATGGTGTGATAGACAGATATAGTATGTACCAAAAACAGGAAAGCGTGTCATATTCACACGTATCATGTGTAAGCTAAGCAGATGCAGTTTACACTAATTAGGAGCAATACAAGCTAGACACCATATGCAACATGCAACCAGATATCACACTGCCAAGTTAGAGCAAGCACCTTGGATGGTGGAGTAGGGGAGCGGAGACTTGGACCTTGTAATGCACTATCAGTACAAGGAGAATCGGTACAGATGCTCCGTTTACGTTGCTGCAGAGGACCACCATCATCGCCTTCCTTACTCTTTTCCTTCCTCTTTCTTGATTTTGCCTTGTCAAGTCAAACCCACAAGAAAAAGGAATAAAATTTGCTCTTCAGAACTCATTGATGCATGATACTGACGAACACTACTTTCATGTAAGGCAGCCGCATGATAGGAGGATGGAATATGTATGAAAAACAGGACGGCGTGACATATTGACATGTATGATGTATAAAGTGTAAACTAAGCACAAGGTGCTTGAACTTGTTAGAATCAATGCAAGCTAGAAACCATATGAAAGATGAAACCAATATCACTCTGCCAAATTAAAAGGGTGCCCTAACAAATGTATTTGACCAAATTAGAAGCAATACATGGCAACAGGCTAGAAATAATATGCAATATGCAACGAATAAAGGTGACTCATCGTAAGTGATTGATGCAGGATACAGAAGAGAGGTAGTTTCATGTAAGAACAAGGTTAACACATAGATGTAGTGTGTACCAAAAATAGGAAGGCATGTCATATTCACAGGTATAATGTGTAAACTAAGCAGATGCAATTTACCCTAATTAGAAGCATTACAAGCTAGACACCGTATGCAACATGCAACCACATATCACACTGCGAAGTTAGAGCAAGCACCTGTGATGGTGGTGTGGGGGAATTGCGGTCATCAACTAGAGAGCTACGTTGACTATCTTCATTTAGCCTTGCTGTTTCTTGAGAATCATGTGGGGAGGATGACACTGCACTCTTTAAACGAGTATGGCGTCTCACAGTAACCCACCCGGGTGACTGTCTCATCATAAGTGATTGACGAGGGATACAAAAGAGCATTAGTTTGATGTACGAACATGGTTAATAGACATATGTAGTATGTATCAAAAACAGGAAGGCATGTCATTATCAAAGGTATAATGTGTAAAGTAAGCAGATGCAATTTAACCAAATTGGAAGCAATACAAGCTAGACACCATATGCAACATGCAACCACATTTGACAGCGCGAAGTTAAAGCAAGCACCTGGGATGGTTGTGTGTGGCAATTGAGATCATCAACTGCAGAGCTACGTTTACTGTCTCCAACTGCTGACACTGCATCCTTTAGAGCGCTGAAACGCTTAGTGCTTATCTTCGAATTACACTGGAGCGACTTCTGTCTTTTCTTTTCAGCATTCATCAACACTGCGTCAGAGTCTGAAATACCCATGCATAAAAAAACAATAGTGTGAGTATGGGTGAAGTGTGTGCACAATTAGTACAGTGTAAAGGTAGCAGATAGCAGGTCGGTGAGAAATAAATGATGGGAGACATATGATAGCTCTACAACATGCATGGCACACTAAATTACTACAGGATTCTATGAAAATAACATTCGACTGAAAACAAATAGGTCAGTCCATTTTTTCTGCACCGTCCGATGTACAAAGAACGGGCAGATCGCCTTCATCTACCTCCAGCCAGTCAGTGTTGACGATCTTCCTCGAAACGGCAGCGACCACCGGCCCAGTCCCCTGCCTGCGCCCTCCCCTCGACCTCACCGCACCGCCGTGCTTGGCACCGCCCCCGGCAATCCATTCAAGCCCCGCCGACCTCCAGATCGGGCGCAAGCAGCTCGTGCGCCCCACACCCCTATGATAGACACCGATGCGCCGCTTCCCCGGCGAACAGGCGGACTAGGTGCTCCGCGCGCCTAAGCGGGTGCTGCTTCTTTTAATTGCGGTTCGACTGACCCTGAATTGAAATCCAGGCGGGCTACTGACCTCTAGCAAAGGTGAAATAGTAAAAGGAGGAAACCTTGTGCATTTAGTATCACGAAGAAGATGCAGTAAGAAGCGCTCAACTAGTTTCTTTCGTGGGATGAATACAGTGTGAGCAGAGACGTAAGGTTTGCACGAATAAGGGAAGAGGAGTACCTCTTTCTACTGGCAGTGATGTGTCCTCCTTCTGTTTTTTCAACGATCTTCTTGTGGTTCGCTGGAAACGAGAAGTTGTGGAGGACGGTGCAGCCTTGGACGAACCCATGGCCAAGTTGTTGAGTGTGGTGCGGTGGCCGTCTGTCGGCGGCGGGGAAGCAGATCCGAGGCGGCGAACGACGGCGTAGCGGGAACAGCTCCGGTACGGTGGACGGTTGCGACAGTGGAGCGGCAGAAGTGAGGCACAGGACGGCGTGGTCGGAGTAGTTCTGGTATGGTGCACGTCGGCGTCGGCGTCGTGGAGGCAGCTCTACATCGGCTTCAACTACTAAGTCCTTGAGGGCGTTGCGGTTGCGGTTGCGTTGGACGACGACGTCACCGTACCGGCTCCGGCGTGATGGAGGAGGGCGGCGGTGGATTGGGCGCTATGGGGTGGAGGACGGAGGAGGCTAGGGTTTCGCGGTTGGTGGAGAGGGTGTATTGGCGCCCACGGAGTATGAATGGGGAAACGGAGGGAGGCGGGGAACTAAGGGGGAACAATGTTTCGGTTTGGGACGCGCTTGTTTGAAATTTGGGGAAAGTTACAAACTTTGCCCCCATCTAAAATTTCGGACATATTGTGGGTTGGGGGTAGGACAGTAATCTCAGGTGTCCCAAATGTGGGCGGGATAGATTTCGGCCGAGCGCATGGGTGTTTAGGCGCCCACGGCGTATGAATGCTTCTCGGAGGCGGTTGAGACTGGCGTCTTGGTGAAGTTACAAACCTACCCCGGTTTAGACCTTTGGACATCGGGCCGATAGGCTACACGGGCCAGAGTCAGGACAGTAATTTCCTACCACCAAACATTAGTCTCGCGCGGTTTCGGGTGACCAGAGGCCTATTTGGCGCTTCGTTCAATATTTGGGAGCAGAAGCATTAACGTTTTCGGTTCTCTTGAATTGAACATTCAGGATTTGTCAAACTTCACAAATCTTTACTCTTGAAAATCCTAAAGCTACGATTATTTTGGAATGGAGGTGGTACATTTGAATATACATTGTACACGAGTATATATTAAAAAATATGCAACTTACCTCAGTTCATGCATGGTTCCAGATATAATCTCCTTGGTTGCAAAAAAAAGTTAGACATGCGTATGAATATATATAGCATGTTCAAACGCACAACAAAGATTGATGCCCCCTTTTACATCTGATTTACAAATGCCATTATCTCGGGTTCAAATAGATGAATGCACTTCCTATGAATTCGAATCTTCGAAACCCCCTTTATGTTGAATTCGACATGTATTCTATTTCGTAGCTAGCAATTTGGAATGTATCCATGCAAGTGACAAATGTATAAAGTGCTTCACACTAACAACATGGAGTGCACTAATTAATGTTTATATATGAATTGCAAAAGCATCCATTGCCTGTATTTCAAACCGCTCTCACTCTATGGATCGATAATATGAAATAAACACATGCACATGCTAGAATTCAATAGAGTATGGGTGTCTGATAGACCGATTTTCGTCCATACGCAATTTGCAAAATTCATGATCTCATCCAAAAATAATAATGCCATTTATATTTTAATTTAATGCGTAGAACCGCCTTTTACACGTAGATGCACTATGCCTCGGCCCGTTCTCACAAACGCGCTATATATCTCTCTATCTACCGCATAAGTGCACACACTTTATATGCATCGGCATTTCTCTTTCACACATGCTCACAATCTCTCTCGGGGTGTCGGGGAGTCTCACGCACATGCTCTCTCTGTATCTCTCTCTCTCTCTTTCTGACTACTATGTACCACTCTTTTCACTAATCTCAGTTGGAAAACACTATTTCTCTCACATGCATATATACACACGCACGGTCTCTACTAGCCCTCTATACGCACATATATGTGCCTACGTGTCTCCCGCACGCACATTATCTTTAGGCCTCTCTCGCACACATTGCCCCCCCCAGACACACCTCTCTCTTAGTAGTTAGCAGATATGATTCCATCATATCATTCGGTAGGATATCCCTGACTGTTAGGCTGGATGGTAATACGAGGCAAAGTTTTACCCTAGTTCGGACCCTTGCAGTTGAGGAAAAAGCCTACTCCTGGTACTGTATATTAGTGATAGGGGTGTGTACAAAGTACACGTGAATACCAGGCATTGTGCGTGTGTGTATACTATCGACGAACTAGCCCCCAAGCTTCTATAACATACTGGGGGCCTAGGGTTACAAATCATATATAGTCGGCTTATCACCAGTGGGGATAGAGTCCTCCGCGACTCTGGTAGCTAGCTTCGTGTTGTACGCCGAGTCCTCCACATGGGTCTTCGTATAACGCGTCTCGATCCAACCTATGTGGCGCAGGATGGAACCGACCCATGAGTCCTCATGTTGACCCACCACAACTAGAAATGATGTGCCCACCACACCACACACGCAATCGGCCACTAAGAAAATAAGCATATACAATAGTACAATGTTATACATGAAAGTTAATTGCATGGTGCATCCAAAAATATTTGTTCTGCATTGTGAATGTTTATATATTCTCCTAAAATATTAGTCACGGGAAAGAGAAACGAAGGGCATATCTCTCCTTGTCTCCACCGGACATCCCCTCTTTCTACACCACTTTCACGTACGCACACAAACTATCTCTCGGCCCTCTAAAAGTATGCATGCCCACGACACATTCACGCATGACGGTCACTGTATTTCAAGCTAAAGCACTATACGGTCACTGGAGTTCAGAATATGCTCATTACGGTCACCGTATACATTCTCGTGGTGATCATACGGTATCTAGCTCACGATACGTCTCCGTATTTTCTTGATGACACTGACGGACTTTGCATTTGATGCGTGCTCCGTATTTTGTTGACGACACTTACAGTCATTGTATTTGAAGCGAAAGCACGATATGGTCACTGGACTTCAGAATAAGCTCATCACGGTCACCACATACATTTTGTCGTGCTAACCAACATGTGGTTGGATGGTTAGGAGGACAGTGGTTTCTCGAGCCCACCAGGGTTAAAGTCCAGGTGCTCGCATTTATCCTGGGTTAATTTCAGTATTTTCCGGCGATGTGCGTTCAGTGGGAGGAGACGTTCCACTCGACTACGAGGCACCTATGGTGACTTCGTAAAATCTCAAGATCATATGCTGGCCCACTCTCTCGAAGGTGCTCATAGGGGTAGGGTTTGCGTGTGTGCGCTTATAGCGGTGAGTGCTTGCGCGTATATATGAGCCCTTGCGTCTGTACCGTGTTAAAAAAATACATGTCATGATTATACGGTCACTGGCTCACCCGTACAACTCCGTATTTTGTTGATGACACAATCAATTGACCAGTCAAACGTTCCACGTGGCGCAACTAGTGTTGCACCATCGGGGCGCGTAACCGTGGGGCCCACCTGTCAGCCCGTATATGAAAGAAAGAAATGGTAGTTTGAGTCTGTACTGTGTTAATAAAATACGGAGTACATTTTAGGGTGATCATACGGTCACTGGCTCACCATACAGCTCCGTAATTTGTTGATGACACGATCAATTGACCAGTCAAACGGTCCACATTCAGCAGCGCACATTACCATAGGGCCCACCCGTCAGCGCGTATATGAAGGACAGAAATGGTAATAAATTAGTGGTCGGTGGGTACTCGAAGTCGTGAGACCTCTGGTTGGCAGTCGCCGGCGGTGGGGGGGCGCGTTGATTGGGCGGTGGGGTGGGGATCGCCGGAGAAAAAGCTCGGCGCGGGGGGGGGCCTAGAGGGATGGCCGGTGCGGCGGCGGACCGGCGGTGAGGAGTGGTTTCGGGGCGGGCGGGGCGGCGTGGCGGCGCGGGCCGGCCGCGGGGGGCGGGGGCCGGCGGTTCGGCCGGTGGTGGCTGGCGGCTCAGGGGGTGGAGTTTGATGATAAACTGCAGGCCCTTGATTTCGTATCCAACGGCTGGAAAATCTAATGACCAGAGATGAAAAAGTCAGTCGACTGACGTGTAGCCTCACCCCGCACGTACACATGCACGCACGCAAGACACGCACGCATGCAGGCGTGCAACACTGACACGTACACATAACGAACACACGCACGCATGCAGGCGTGCAACACTGACGCGTACACATGCACTCACGAACACACGCACGTACGCACACATGCATGCAACACTGAAACGTACCCTTGCACGCACGCAACACTCGCACGCCTGCATGCACACAGCACACGACGCAAGACACACGCTCAACCTATACGTGCATGCACCCTTTGTTAAGGACATGGATTGTTACGGGTATTAATCAATCTTATCTGTGATAAGCAGAACATTGATGTTTGTAGCGGTCTTTATGTCTAGGTTTGTATCTCTATAGTCCCTCTCACACACACCCACGTAGGTGGGGGACGTGCACGTAGAGAAGAGGTGCACGCACGGCGCACATACTCCCGTCTCTTTCCCAACCACACCCGCGCGGGTACACGGTGGAGCTCATTTCTGTACGAAAAGGCAGCCCACGTGGTAACTTGACACGTGTACTGGTTGTCCACTAGATGGAGGGAGGATCGTCTACCACGGGTGAACAAACAAATTGCGACTTGACGCGTTATGTTAAAAAAGAGGCAAACCATGTGGGGCCTACCTTAGAGGCAAGGCTCTATACACTGGAGTACTTTTGATGTGTCCCGTCAACTCGCAGAACGAGGAGAAGCTTGCTTAGTACGCCGTCTCCCCCGCCCACGGGCGCGGTGGCTCGCAGGATGAGGTGAAGCTTGCTTACTACGCCTTACGCCCGCTCCCTCGCCCACGCGCGCGGTGGCTCGCAGGACGAGGAGAAAATTTTACTAGTACTCCCTCCGTTTACTCCTCGTCCCTACTACCTTGGTTAGAGAGATTATCATATTGTTTGGAATATATATGTCCTTTAGTACTCCCTCCATTTACTTATACAAGGCCACTATAAAAAAATACATTTTGCATCTATACAAGGCCACAAATAGTAATCGAGACAAAAGTTACTACTCCCTCCTTTCCAGTTTATGGCTCAATTTCAAAATCTCTCCAACCAAGGTAGACGGTGAGTGGTCGAATTAATTTCGTACTCCTAGTTTGCACAAGTAATTAGTACGCTCGTTTTTCTCAAGAAGTTATGTTTACCGAGGCATTAATTAGAACGAATGCATGAATGACCACTAAATTTCCATGAACTTCTACATGCATTGGTGAGTTTTCTCTTGACACTGCTTGCATCGGGTGATCTAACGCACCTCGAAATCCAACATGTGATGGTACTACTACTAGTAGTAGAATTGAGACTTATAAAACGGAAAAACGAATGTTTTGTAGATGAGCCCTATAAACCCTAGTGGGTACGTACTCCGTAAAATCAGATTTTCCCAAAACTAAGTCGCTCAACCTTTATTTGCTTGTTTCCCTTCCTGCCTCCTTGCCTCGAACAGACTATGCCAAACTCCCCTGCCTGCCGCGCGGGAAAAGACCCGCCCTCGCCTTTTTTAGTCCGGGTTTGTATCGATGGATCGCGCGAAGCAGCAAAAACCCAAGCCGTGTCTTGTACTCCTCCGTCGACGCTCGCTTTCATGAATTCTGTACTTCCTGTCGCCGACATGTGGGACATATAGCAACCGGGTCGACGTGTCAAGCACCAAATAACAGTGCAGAACAGCAGGGGGACGCACCCCAGTCATACCGCCCAGTAGTAGTAGTAATGAGCAATGAGACATCAAATCACAATGTCGCACCTTCACAGACGGACGAAGCAACCATTATTTCACACTTCGGTTCGCCATCATCTCAAACCACGTAGTATTGCTTCTGCCTCAAGAGGGACACGCGCATCGCCTTGGTACATCATGACACGTGGGACCGCATGACAGGCCATGCTCCCCCGCCGATCGCTCGGTAAAATCACCTCATTTTTACTACTATACTTCCTCCGTATCGGTTTACATGGCATGCACGTCGTTCTAGGTTGAGAATTTAACTGGCTATATATGTGATGAACAGTATATGTTTAGAAACTACATCCGCTTAATAATCCAATGATATACTTTTTGTGACATAGTAACTCAGATTTAGTTAGTCAAATGGATGACCTAGAACTACGTGCACGCCCTATAAACCGAGACGTCTAAAAAACGAGACGGAGAGGGTAGTTCAGTACGTATCTTTTTAGATCAATATAGTCGGGATTCACCAAGGAGCAAAACCAAGTGGTAGGCTGCACCTGTCGTGTTGGCGTAGCGACTCAAGCAGGGTCAGTCCGCACACGAAATGGCGACACACTTAACAGGACCCCTTTGGCCGACATGTGGCTCATCCACCGTCTTGTTCCACGTGCGATGCACCAAATTACAGTTCGGAGCAGCGGTTGGAATTGGAGGCACCCCGGTCGTAGCGCCGCAGTAGTAGAAAATGAGCGATGAGGGGTCAAATCACAAAGCCCCACCTTTCCCGCATTAAGCTGGACGGACGAAGCAACCATCATTTCACTCTAGGGCGCAAGAGCATAAAGAAAAGAGAAAACCAATGATGCGTGCGGCAGCTACCTAGGGCACCCTAGGGTAGGGGTCTCCACTACAGATCATTTTTTTGAAAGCGCCTCCACTACAAATCGGCTTCTCCCTCGTCCTCTTGAAGAAAACCGATGATGCGTGCGGCGGTAGGGTTTGTAGGAGTACTACTAGGGCGTGCGGGGCCACGTCGTAGTAAACGGGAGAGGGATTGAGTTCGAGTCGACGCCTTAAATATGTGTGGGCCGCTTGGTTTTAGGGGAACGAGGCAGCATTTTGGGTTCGGGGACCAGTGGAGATATAGTACGTACAAAAAATTGTGGACGTAGGTTCGACCGAAAGGCAATGATGCATGGGCCCTGCATTTTGATATACCCGGGGCCGCGTGAAATTTGCTACTCTACTCAAAACTAGTAAGGTACACATGCATTGAACGCATGAGATTTCGAAACCAAATTATGAATAAATACACACTATAGCATGTAAAGCTTTGAGTCATATATGCATGATGTAGATGTTCGTTTAGTTCTTATAGTTCATCTCATTCAAAATCAATTAGTTTTATAAAAATGTTAAGATTCATGGGGTTGTGCATTGTAAAGCATAAAGTAAAAAACAAATAATGGCATTTCATTTAGAAAAAAATCAATTATGATACGGAAGATTCTAGAACAAAGGAGAAGTGCATGTGTTTTGAGGTTTGTGCATTATGCTTAAGTTCAACCATGGAGTCTTCTAAATTGTACATGTGGCAGATCTGGTGGAATGTTGATGATATCCAACGGCCAGTAGTGCTCGGATTTGCCATCTCTGCACTGTCGGATTAGCTTCATCCAGCGACCATCTTTCAAGTTATTCACACACTATATAGTTCTTGTGCCATAGTTGCATGTCTTGGAAAAAAGCTACTAGTGGGTTGTACTAGCTATTTAGGAATATAAGATGTATACATGGAAGTTGTAGGGAAAGAGATGACATGGAGTATCTCAATTCCTATGAGTAGGGATTGGAAAAGAGATGTCATTTGGTTGACATCATAGGAACTTTTCTATTGAATCTAGAGATGACATGTATCTCAATTCCTATGAGGAGGGATTAGAAAAGAGATGTAATTTGGTTCATATCATAGGAACTTTTCTATTGAATATACGCTAATGTTTATTTTCCTTTGAAATTATGGGAGTATAGGAATCCATTCATATGAACCAAGTGGCTCTAAAGCTATAGAAATGATATCATGTTTATTTCCTTTGAAATGTGGAGTATATGAATCTATTCCTATGAACCAATTGGCTCTAAAGGAAAAAATCCTATAAAAATCATATCATATAGAGTTCCTATGATATTCCTCCACACCAAAGGATGGTTGAAATTGCTGCAGGTGATACGATGGTCTTTCTTTGTAGACTCCTCCCCCATCTTTATAGTTACCTCTCGAAGATGAATGAAATGATATATACAGGGTATTCTACATGTGCAATTTGGTACACGAAAACTCGGTAAAAGTTTGCGAGGTTCGAATTTTCAATAAAGCTATATGCACTGCATTTTGGAACGGAGGGAGCATACGGCAGTTGCTAACACTCACGTGGAAGATTTGTGTGTAGGAGGAGTGGCTGTTCTGTTAAATGACATGGCAAAACTGACACTGTCGGATGCCGATCTAACGGTTCTTACGGCGTTCGTCAGGAAAAGGCTTGTGGCGAACGTTTGTCGGATAATGATTTACGGACACATGCATTGCATTGATACGTGCCCCCTCTCTCTCACGCACACGCACCCTCCCGAGTCCTCTCGCACCCACCGTCTATCTGCAGGTAGACGTCACACACATATGTGCTCTTCACACCCTACCCTCAGAACTTCTAAAAAACAAAAGACGTCGCGCACATTTTATTTTAGCTCACACGTCACACACTTATACTATTACTCTTGTGGCGAACGTTCTTTGGGCATAGTATATTGTACTCTCACGAAGAGAAGCGGTGCACGCACGCACTAGTTCTCTCACACCCACTCGCGGGTACACGTAGGAGCGCATTTTTTTGAAGCTGGTACAACAAAATCACTCCACTACATATATAAGCAGGAGCCTTAGCGCTTGCTTTACTAGGGTTCCTCTCGTTCACTCTCTCATGCTCTCCAGATCTAAGCAAGACATAGGTGGCCACACTCTCTCTCAGCTCACGGCTGGTCACAAATCCGGCCGGACAACCTCGACCGGGGCAGGGGTGTAGGTGCATCGTTCACGCTGTCGTCGGCGGCGAGGGAGGAGACCAACGGCTGCCCGCGCGTCCCGATCGGCGGCCGTGCCGTTCTCTCCGAGAGAGCGCCGGCTCCGGAGGGCCTCCGACCCCTTCTTCCTCCCTGCGGTATTGTGGCCAAGATGCGGCCTCCCGACGCCGTCTTTGCCACATGCCGACGACCCTCAGGTATATATTCCTTCGAAACCTGCCTTGCTCTACTGCCCCAGCTCCCCACTTGGCTTCGTGTGGATCTTTTTCTACTTCCGTCCGCTGTTCCAAAGCCACCTAGACTTTTACTATTATTAGAGGTAAAGCTAGTTCATACAGTCGACTATAAGAGTTGGTTCAAACAGGGAAGAAAGTGGGAAAGCTGTAGCATGAATCTAGGACTTGGTTCTAAGAGGAAACGGGGGAAAGTAGTAGATACTGGCTACCCAACCGGTCTCTTGGTTGAAAAGACGAAGAAAGCATGGTGGATGGCGAAGGGTGGGGGGAAGTGGACCTATCTCTTGGTTGAAAAAGGAAAGAAAGTGACGGGTGTTGGGGGACAACGCAAATGAGAATGAGCAGGTCTAGATTTCCTGTGCTCACATAGGAAAATGTCGCCGAGGAGATAAAAAATGGGACAAATGCAGACATGCTGCCTGAGTGTTTGCCGCTCTCGGCAACCACATCTGCCTCACCACTTTATGCCTCTGCTGTCCCTACGCCCATATCGCTACCGTTAATGTAAAATCACATGAAGCATTAAGCAATGCCACCTAATGTCACTATAAGTAATGGTCTAGTGCCGTCGATAAATTGAAGCAATGCCACCACCATTTTATGAAGTGCTTCCGTCTTGCTTTATTTCCCATGAATTGTGTTTTTGCAGTTACACTTAAATCTCACACCGCTAACATTGCTTCATCCCAGTGGAACTGCACAAATTTGATTGCACATTTACTGACCATGTGCTACTCTCATGACAGTAATACTAATGCTATTGTTCTGCATGTTAATCTAGTGGCAGTGTTGATGTGATGTGATGCTACTTACTTAAGGACACTTTCATACTGTCAATCTAGTGCCAATTATAACACAATAGATGCTGCTGTTAATCATACGCCACTGCAAATATCTGTCACTGTTTAAATAACCGTATTTCGTATTTGCGCAAACAGGGATGTCTGTCTCCATATCGTTTCGGGATGTCTGTCTCCGTATCGTTTCTATCCGCGCAATCAAAAGCACACACCTCAGTTTTAGTAGAACTGCGCAAAATGAGATGGCTATCCCTCGTTGCCGTCGTCTAACCACCCGTCTTCCAGGTATTCCTACATTGGTAGTTACTAGGTAGAATGACCAACGCAATCTAAAAGAAGCTGATTCATACGTTTTACTTCCTGATTGCAGTGCAGGGACGAGCGAAAACATCTGCATCCTAGTCCGGAATGCACTTTCCTCCAGTTCATCCATGGACCGAGGACAAGCTGGCACGGCTGCACGGAGGTTTTTGGGACAGGTGCGCGGACAAGAGGCATTGTGGTCTGCTTATTTCTGCAAATAGCGGCGCTTAAATTTAGTGGAATGCACAAGACTTTCAGCTGGTCAGTACACTGCATGGTTCAGTTCAGCATTCCAGCTGAGAACACAATTATAATTGGTTATTCTGGAATGAGAGAACCTAACCCTGGATGGTGGCAACAAGAAAAAACCAGAGTGAACTCCAGGAAATTTAAGCCTGCCGGGAGGCCCTTTGCTCAGAGAAGCCTTGCTTGTTTTTTCCTGATTTGTAAACCTTCTCACAACTTTGTCTTTTGCTATTAACTAGTATATGTTTGTTATGTTCTATGAATCATTGAGATGTATAAAATTGCTTAACTTATGCTTTTCAAGTTTTTTATGAAGCCGAGTTTAATGTGAGTGTTCCACATGAACGCTGGACTAGCGTGTGAACGTTTGGAATTTACATTGTGGCCTCAGTTAACTGCATGAACCACTGTAACAAGATACATAGTTGCTTATATGTCAGACAGCAGATTGTTGATTGTTAGCTGGTCGATAGCCGAGTGTTGAAGCGAGCTGAGCCAATGTGCCGTGTTTTGCACAACTGCTTACAAGTGGGGTAGCACCAACAGTGTTTACAAGTACTTATGTATACGTCGGCGCACAGTTCTCGAACGAGTACTCTATTTCATCAAAACACACACTGCTCGTATGATAAAACTAGTGAGGACGCATCTGTTTCGGCAACAATTACGATGATTCACGGGCACACAAAAGTAGCAGCAGTTCCCATAGACGGATTCAAACAGAGTACTAGCCCCAGAGGGCTCGATAACAGGCAAGGTTCGGATAATTAGACAGAATCCAAACTACTATTAAACACTAGCTGGGGCAAGTATTTCATGCCTATATCTAATTTGGGCTGGACACAAGACGGACCTTGCCATGAACATCATCGAGGACGTCCGGCAGCAGCTCAATCCTGTGAACCTTCATGAAGAAAACCTTGTGGCCTTGCCACTCATAAACTTGTTTGTGGAGGCATGCCACGTCATCTTCCTGCGTAAGCTTGACAAGAACAGTATGCCTCACAAACGAAGGAGTAGCTTTGAACTTCTTGTGCTTCAGTACACCCTGGACAACACGCCTGACAACAGTGAGGCTGGAATACAACTCTTCATTGGTATAAGCGCAAATGGCTTCCAGGATCCAACAGCCTAAAAACTCTGTTTTCCCAGTGCGTATATTCAGGTCATCCGCCTCATAGCGAGTGACATGTACAACCACACAATCCTTGTCTGCATCAGGGCTCTAATTGAAACAGAAACAAATTCTGAATTACTTTCCAGCATAAGAAACACAAGTTATTTAAACCACTATGTATAGCATGGCATCGAAGCTAATAAAATTTTGCATTATTCATCACCACATACTTAGATGAAAAACCACAATCGAGATCGGCAAAGAAGAAAATCACCTTGGGCAGCTCAGCGGGGGGGGGGGGACACATCCTCGAAGGGGGAAAACTGCTCCTGCAGTGCCACGGGGGCTGTAACCTCAAACGGGGCGTTGACCATCTCAGTAGTGGCCGTGAGCGTATCTGGGGTCGGCTCGGTGGCTGCCTCCATCTTCTTGGAGCTCTCTGTCTCGTGGGGATCAGCCTCCCGCGTCTGCTCCAATATCGGCAGATCTTTGCCTGGTTCTCCTTGGTCCATCATGAAACTGACGAATACTAGGAGACCACTGAAAGGAAAACACAATCGCAATGACAATGAAACAAAAAAGAGAGTGAGGATCGGTTACTGCTTTGCAAAAGTTCTTTTTTTTCTCTGAACGAAAATATACCAACATCACGGATCCGCTTACCTTCCCTTCGTTGGGAGAGAAGAACAGTGGCAGATGCGAGTGTTGCCTTTCTTGAAGACGGTGAGGGAGAAGGGGATTCAGCGAAGAGTGAAATGATGGTTGCTTCGTCCGTCAAACTTAGACTGCGGGGAGGTGGGGTTTTGTGATACGACGGCTCGTTATTGCCGCGCTACGACCGGGGTGACTCTCCGCCTGCATACTGCCTTCTAATTTGGTGGATGGCATTTGGGCCGCGCGCTGCATGGCCCGCATGTCGGTGAACAAAAGTATAACGACATTCAGTAGAGGGAGACGTTTCGATGACCTAGGAGGAGCCAGAAGCGGTATTGTATCCACTGTACTAGTAGTAATTGTTTTTCTGGGTAGCTGTAGAGTGTCTCCACTGTACTAGTAGTAATTGTTTCTCTAGGCCCAAGACAAAACAGCCCATCCACCCTAGTAAATAGTAAAATCAATTCAAAAGTCCATATATTTACTGAATGAGAGGAGCTACCCACACCCAGCACACCGCCCCCCAAAAAAACCTGGGTGTTCTTCTTCCTCCTCACTCCCACCCACCTCACGTCAGCTCGCTCCACTCGTACCCCCAAATTCCTCACCTCACTCCTGCAGAAAACCCCACCTCCCCTTCTTCCTCACTACTACAGAAAAACCCCAGCTCCCCTTCTTCTTCACTCGCACTACAACTAGGCTCGTCATTCGTTACTCTGCTCAAATCCGTGAGCGCGACGCGATGCCCTAGAGGAAAATGGAGTCGGCTGACCCCAGTGCCAAGAAGATGAGGCTCCCGCCAGCGGCGACGCCTGTTGTAGATCCCGCACCCGGCAGCGCGGGGAGAAGCGGCGACCCCGCCCCCACCGGATCCCAGGAACCCGTAGAATCTCGGGTGGACGGCATCAGGGAGATAGGATTGCTGCCGCCCCCAAGTCCTCTCAATTCGGTGGCTCCCTCTATGGCACGCAATGCCCCTTAATCTCGACTGTCGTCAGCTATCTCTCTTCAATGATTTTGAAATCCCCAGAGCCATCATCTCCTCCCACCAGGGCTCTATTCAAAGCCTCTGCATCCCGTCATGCTACCTGAGCAAGCATACCATGCCCTGCATGGTGGACGCCTGGCTGAAATCCCCTGAATTCACAAAACTACAGCTGCTTGAGTTCTACTATTCCCCTGGAAATCACCTACCAGATACCGAACGCCATCTACCTGTGCCCTCAGCACCGATGTCCATCTCGCGGTTTTCCTCCTCTCTCCACACCGCGACCTTTGCGCTGTGCGACCTACCAGACAATCTGGTACTAAACCTTCAACTCCCATTTCTGAAGAAACTTTCACTTGTGCGGGTTCATAGATCGGAGGCCTCATT
This sequence comes from Triticum aestivum, assembly GCF_018294505.1. Lineage (NCBI taxonomy): Eukaryota > Viridiplantae > Streptophyta > Magnoliopsida > Poales > Poaceae > Triticum > Triticum aestivum. The sequence goes on from NC_057811.1 coordinate 345,596,278, forward strand.
GCACAACATCATCGACTCCAGTTGCCCTGCCCTGGAGTGCTTGGTGCTTGTTTTCACAGTTAGAATCGGTTGTCTCCAAATAAAGTCGCCTAACCTTGTAAGAATTGGAATTTGTTTTGACGAAAGGCAGCTCATCATCCAAGATGCCCCTTCACTTCAAAGGTTGATCATTGATTCTAGTTATTCACCGTTGCAAATAACCGTCCTCTCTGCGCCTAAACTGGAGACCTTGGGTGTAATACATGATCTATGTGCTCATTTCAATATGGTGTTTGGCTCCACAGTTCTTCAGGTACTTTACATTATCATCTACACTTGTAACCATAAGCTGCATTTTAAATTTCTGCGCATAAGTTATATGTCATCTTGGAGTACACATTTTGTACTAATATTATGTTCTATGCTCAATGAAGAGTTTCTCCATGGATGGCCTATCAATGGTGCTGGATTCTGTCAAGATCTTATATATCCAAATGAATAGTTTTGATCTGAACAAGATTATTGGCTTGCTGCAATGCTTTCCATGTCTGGAGAAGTTGTATATAAAGGTGATAATTTCACGCACATTGGAAGCCCGCATATAGTGTACTAGAATTAACCGTTCAGCTGTTGCTCTTTCGACACTCCTTTTTTTAAACCTTAACTGTTTTCAATCTTCATGTCTATTTAGGCAACAGGACGGGGTAAGAAAGTTATAACCAATCGGTGGATTCGTAAGCATCGGGATTTTCTCACTTCTCATGAGATTCGATTGAAGACAATAACGCTAGAACGATATGTAGCCAACCGTGCAAACACTAGATTTGTCACATTCTTCCTGCTGAATGCGAGGTTACTATTGTCCATCAGGCTTAAGTTTATCAGCAGCATGGTTTTGACGGATGGGTATGTGGAAGAGCAAAAAAAAAAGGAGTTTCAGGTGGGCAAAAGAGCTTCTGAACGTGCCGGGCTTCTATTTACAACATATTGTGGTCATAATCCAGTAAATTTTACGACCCAGGATGTTCATTCTATGGACCTGACCGATCCATTTGACTGTGACTGCCAAAAACAGTGCTGGAGTTAGATGTTGTTGCCCTTTTCAACCTGGGTTTTTTTGTAAACCTGATGAACAATTAACCCTCGTGCTTTTGTACAGTTTGTAAGCTGGAGTTAGATGTTCTTGCCCTTTTCAACTCGGCTGTGACTGTCATATTTTCTTTGAAGCAAGGCAAATGGCTTGCCAGTCGTTTAATTTAGAGTGAAATATTGTAACAACTAACAAATCCCAACCAAGGGAAATAACATCACTCTCGCCGGCTGCTTGAGCTCACTGTGCATTACAGAAGCCAAGTGATTAGCCCCCACCAGCACCCACAAACTTATTTCCAACTAGCACATCAAATGGGCTGTAAATTTTCATAGGAAGGGCTGCATGACCGTGACAGATTTGGATTCTGACATTTGGGACCCGCGAGGAAATAGCCTATCCAAGGTGGTGTCGACTTACTAGCCAGTCAACAAACGATTCTGCCTACCAGCCGTTGGATTGACATCCAACATCTGTCGTGTATCTTCTATCTCTTGTCTTCTTCTTCCTCCAGCCACCCAAACCAAACCACCCCGTCGGCTCCGCCTGCTCCCGCCTCCCATGGCTGGCAGCGCCTCCGCCGCCCTACCGTACGTACCCTCCAACGTTGGCCAGTCCCTCCCTCTATTCCCCCACACGTCCTGTTATTCTCCGGCGACGTCAGCCCCAACACGCACCCGCACCCGAACCAGTCAACCCTCGTACTCCCCTCCGCCTGCGACTGGACCGGCGCATCTTCCACGGCTCCTGTTCGTTCCGTCCGAGGCCTCGCCGTCGTCCTCCGCCTTGCGGCCTTGGTTCGCTCGCGGTGCGCGGTGCGCCGCCCTCTTGCGTTGTCAACGTCGTCAACAACCGAGAGGAACAAGGAGATGACTGTACGTGGAGAGGATGACAGTAGGGACCCACCAGCGTCATGGCAGTACGCAAGCAAGTGCCTCTATATTACAAGCCCAAAAATATGGTTCCTCCTAATGGTTGGACATCTGGGGCTCACGCCATTGTCAACGTAGTCAATAAACGAGAGAATTACACTACGAGCGGCTGACACCAGGGACCCAGCAGGTCGCGCAGTTTTTTTTGAGGAACAAGCAGTTGTTATTTATACTAGTTTTAGCGACGGATCAGGGTAACAACGGGGCTGTGCGGGGGCTGTGGCCCGTCTAGCCAGGGTTTTATTTATGTTTACCACATCATGAGCCCAGTTGTGTTTTTTTCTTGCTGAAAATGGCTAGCCCAGTTCTATTTTTTTAAAGAAATACCCAAACGAGGCCTACTTGCTTTATCAGCCCTGCTGGGCTGCAAATCTTTCAAGACGAGGAGAGTTTCATTCGGTTTGCCCAGAAATGGGCTGTACATTTTTAAAACACATCAAACCGGGAATTAGTTTCAATTTTTTTCATTACAAGATTTTAAATTCCATTGATTTTTATGCGTGGACAATTATTTGGATTTATATTTATATAAATTATTTTTCAAAATAGTTTGAATGTGAATCGATATTTCGGGATTAAAAATAGTTGATCGCACCGAAATATGCAAAAAAATCATATACTTTTTAACCGTGGCCATAATATGGGGTGTAATGCTAACAAAAAGAAGATGGGCTCCAAAAAAATTCTTAAGAATTAGCAAATGGGCTGTACATTATTAGGAATAATGCACACGAGAGTAGTGACTGTTGGATGTCCATCCAACGGCTGTCGTGCTTCTTCAATCTCTGCTTTTCCTGCTCCAGCCGCTCAAACAAGCGCCGGCGGGACTGCCTGCTCCCTCCTCCCGCGGCCGGCTATGCTGCCGCGCAGGCCTCACCGCCCCACCGTACTCCCATCACTGGCCTAGCCATCCCTCTACTCACCCACACCTGCTGTTATTCTCCGGCGATGGCAGACGAACCAGTAAATCCTCGTACAGTCGTACTCCCCTCCGCGTGGGAAACAACTGCCGAGTGTTCCCTGCCTCCGTGTCGTTCCCTTCCTAGGCCTCTCCGTCGTCCACCGCCCTGGTGCTCTCGGCGCGGCCTGGTCAACGTGGTCAATGAACGACATCCTACGGAAGTGAACTGTACGTGGAGAGGCTGACAGCTGGGTCCATAGCCGACATGCATCTGAATTGGACTATACGTGGAGAGGCTGACAGCTGGGTGCACGGCCGCACGCAAGGAAATGCCTCCTTATTACGCGCAAAATAATGATTCCTCCACCTGACATCTGGGACCCGCCGAAAGGGCCTCTGTATTTCGCGAAAAAAAGTTACCGCCACTGACAGCTTGGACCCACCAGCTATATCTTCGCACGCAAGGAAGTGCCTCCTTATTACGCACAAAAATGAATACTCCCCCTGCTAGCTGGGACCCAGTATAGTGGCAGGCTGACTTGTGGGCCTACTAAGTTGACGGGGACGGAGGGCTTTGTCACCTTAGTCAATATGCACGATTCTAGCTTCAGTGACCGTACGATGTCCATCCAACGGCCGTAGTGCTTCTTCAACCTCTGGTCTTGTTGCTCCAGCCGCCCAAAGCAGCACTGGTCGTGCCGCATACTCCTGCCTCCCGTGGTCGGCTGTGCTGCCGCAGAGGCCTCACCGCCCCCTACTATTCCCACCGCTGGCCAAGCCCCGCGGCCACGGCAGCCTCACACCGCAGCCGAACCTGTGAACCCTCGTATTCCTCTCTGCGCGGGCTTCCACTGCCGCCTCTACCCCGGCTTCGTGTCGTCCCCTTCCTAGGCCTCGCCGTCGTCCACCGCCCTGGTGCTCTTGGTGCGGCGTGGTCAACGGGGTCAAGGAATGGCTTCCATCGGACGTGGACTGTACGTGGAGAGGCTGACAGCTGGGTCCACGGCCGCAGCAAGGAAGTGCCTCCTTATTACGCGCCAAATAATTATTCCTCCACCTGACAGCGGGGACCCACCGGACGGGCCATCGTATTTCGCGAAAAAAACATTTCCCCCTGACTGCTGGGACCCACCAGCTACATCTTCGCACGCAAGGAAGTGCATCCGAGCAAAAAAAATGATTCGCCCCTGACTGCTGGGACCCACCAGCTACATATTCGCAGGCAAGGAAGTGCCTGACAGTCGGGACCCACCTGGTCGAAGCGTACGTAGCGTTGTCATTCTGGTCGCGAACGTGTACGTACATACTGGTCGATGTAGAGGCGCGCACGTGTCGTAGTAGAGGCGCGCACGTAGCATGTACACGTACGTACAGCAGCCAGTGTGCAAGAAAGAAAATACGGCCACGTACGTACATACGGGCAGGGTCTCGAACGCCTACTCGCGCATACGTACGGCCAGGGCTCGTGTACATGGCTGGGTCGGAACGGAGAAACAACGTCATCATCGTGTTCATGGGGAGCCAACCGGCTAGGTCGGAATGGAATGCGTCGTCGTGTTCATCGGGAGGGCTTGGACGGAACAGCCGATGGAAACGAGGCCTGGCATACCGCAGAATGGAGGAAACGGCCTTGTGTTCGACCGGCCACGTTCGGAACGGGATCCTGTTCATTGGGAGGGGTCTGGCGTACTGCAAAATGGAGGAAACGGACCTCCTACGGTCGAAACAGGGGTCCTGTTGATCGGGAGGGGTGTGGTGTACCGCAAAACGGAGGAAACAGACTTGTGTTGGAGCACTACGGTCGAAACGGGGGTCCTGTTCATCGGGAGGGGTGTGGCGTACCGCAAAACGGGACTCCACGGGATACTGTTCATCTCCACGGTCGACCCCCTCCAGCCTCCACGGGCTACTGTTCATCCACCGTCGACCTCCTCCAGCCTCCACCTGCGTCTGTTCATCCACGGGCACCTGTTCATCCAGCCTCCACCGTGCGCTACTACACCTGCTGCTATTCAACCAGCCCTCTCCACGGGCTCCTGTTCAACCACCCCTCCACGGGCTACTGTTCATCCTGCCCTCCATCGTCTAATGGTCATCCTGCCCTCCACGGGGTGGTCCTGTTCATCCTACCCTCCACGGGGTCCTGTTCATCCAGCCCCAACCGGCTAGAACGATCGGGGTCCTGTTCATCCACCCCCACCGGGAACTGTTCATCCAAAACCCCCCAGCAATGCTCACTGTTCATCTAGAGGCAACGCCACGGGGTCCTGTTCATCCACCCCCACCAGGAACTGTTCATCCAAACCCCCCCAGCAACGCTCACTGTTCATCCAGAGGCAGCATCGATCGGCTTCGCTTAGCAGCAGTAGCGAAGGAATCGCTCGATCGGGTTGAGTTAACAGCCATCGATCGATCGCTCGGGTTTAGTAATGCGTAGCCTGCAGTGCAATCGCTCGGGCTCAGTTAGAGCCCAACGCCTCGCACACACGCGCGTACGTACGACAGAAACGCGTATCGCTCGGCCCCCGACCACCCACCGTAACCGGGGACTCCTCGATATTTTCCTCGCTCTCGCTTCTACCACGGTTTTTTCCGTCATGGACGGCCCAAAGAATGTCATGCAGCTGCGTCTCCGGCCCGCCCAGGACGAAAAGCCCATTTTCTGTCATGATTTTTTGTCATAGAAGTAGGACCCCACCACATCTAAGATGATACCGGGTTTTGTCACAATTATCGTCATAGAAGTGTCATAAGTATGACAGAAATTTTTTTCGTTCGGCCCAAAATGTCACAGATGTGTCTTTTTTTTGTAGTGCCCCCTCGCTTCCAGTGGCGTCGGAGTGCCACCGGGGCTAGGATTGTGACGGCGATCTACACCAACAATCTTGCTACCGTCAACACCAACTTTCTCCCCCTCTATGCAGCGATGTAACATCTCTTTCCCCCACTGTAATCTCTACTTAAACATGGTGCTCAACTCCATATATTACTTAACAATGATCTATGGTTATCCTATGATGTTTGAGTAGATTCGTTTTGTCCTGTGGGTTAATCGTGATCTTGGTTGACATGATTGCATATTTTATTTATGGTGCTGTCCTACGGTGCCCTCCATCTCGCGCAAACGTGAGGGCCCCCCACTGTAGGGTGTTGCAATATGTTCAAGGTTTACTTATTGTCAGTGTTGCGGGGGATGACAGTAGCCCAAACGCGGATAAGTGGGTTATGGCATATGGGAGTAAAGAGGACTTGATACTTAATGCTATGGTTGGGTTTCACAACCTTAATGATCTTTAGTAGTTGCGGATGCTTTCTAGGGGTCCAATCATAAGTGCATATGATCCAAGTAGAGAAAGTATGTTAGCTCATGCCTCTCCCTCATATAAAATTATAACAATGATTACTGGTACTTGTCATCGATTGCCTAGGGACAAATAACTTTCTTGTTGACAAAAGCTCTCTACTAAAACTAACTTAGTTGTGTTTTTATCTAAACAACCCCTAGATTTTATTATGTGCTCTTTATTATCTTGCAAACCTATCTTATCACACCTACAAAGTACTTATAGTTTCATACTTGTTTTCGGTAAAGCGAACGTCAAGCGTGCGTAGAGTTGTATCGGTGGTCGATAGAACTTGAGGGAATATTTGTTCTACCTTTAGCTTCTCGTTGGGTTCGATACTCTTACTTATCGAAAGAGGCTACAGTTGATCCCATATACTTGTGGGTTATCATTAACCCGCCCTGGCTTTAGACTTTAAGTCGCCAAAGTCTTCCGGCTTATATGGCCTTTACTAATAGTCTTTATGTCAGATTTTTCAAAGACTATTATATCGGGGGTTTTGTGACCCGCCTTGGCTTAAACCGCTAGGGAACATGCAGTTTGCTTGTATGCAGGGAGTATGAACATATTGATCTGACCCACATGATTGAAAATACTATAAGCACAGTGGTTGATCATAAATGTCAGATCGGCGGTTTAAGCAGTTAAAGCTAGCATGCACGATGGCATGACAGATCATTGTTTTCAAACCTAGACTATTACAAGGCCACCATGGACCTGAATAATTGGAGAAAAGTGTTTTAGCACAGGATGACTATGTCCCTGATCTGAGAACCGCCTGATCTCAGTTATCTTCGTCGTGGCGGGTTGATGATTCCGGGTCATCCCGCTCCGGTTCTTCTTCTTCCACCATCTGGAGGTCAGATGACGTCGAGTCGATGCCAGTTAAGGCTTCAAATGATGCTTCATCATTGATAATCAGGGACATATCAACATCAGGAGCAAAAGTATGCTTACGCGTTGGAGGGGTGAGATCCACGATGTCATAAGCTGGTGCTTTCACTTTGGCTTTCTCCATGGTGTACGCTGACTCGTACCTGGATAAATCAGCTTCCTCGGCCAGCTTGCACGCCAAGGGATGCATCTCCTTTACATACTTTGCAAAGTCCATCTAATCAAAAGGAGACCCATCTTCTTTAAGACTTGGACAGCCAGTGGCCATCTCCTCCGGGTCTAATTCTGCTTGCCACGCTTCGGCTTGGGTCAGAGCTGTAATGGCAACAACACGGGGGGCTGATCGCTTCATGTCTTCCAGTTTTTGAGGCATTATGGACAGTTTAGCTAGCACCTCCCATAGGAAGGAAGGCGGATGTTTACCATTGGAGATAGCTACAAGAGTCCTTTGTGTACCAGTGTATAATTGTTCCACCAGAGTATAGACAGTTTTAAGCTTCAGCAACATATCCTGGCCAAGATTGGCGCTCCTGGGGCCTATTGATTAAACATGCAGATGAGTCGCCCGGCGGGTTAAAATGAAAAAAATTGGGAAAGGTTAAAACATTATGAACTACTTTCCAAAGATGGCAGAGGTCATCTATGAAATTTGGCATTTTAAGCCGGTCAGCTCTTTAGTGTTCTCCTTCAAGGAAGATTCAACAGATTCTGCCCTTTGCAGTAAGGCGGCCTTCTCCTTCTCCCAGGCGGCTCTCTCTGTGGAAAATCCGGCTTTGAGTTTCTCGTTCTCATCCAGACTAAATTTAAACTTGGAGTCATCTTTGCACGTTTCAGCTTCTTGACGTTCAAGCCTGTTCTTCAACTCTACCAATTGATACTCATTCAAGCTTAAGACAACCTACACGTAAGCATCAAAGGTTATAAGTATATCAGTCAGGATATAATTTCCATACAAGTCCCAAGCACATTGCAAGCAATACACATGGCACTTGGGGGCTAATGCATGAGGAAATTCTTTTTAAGTTGCATTACAGAAGATTCGGTTCATCTTTATCAGATAAGCCGGCTTGTGAGTGCTGTAATGTGAAGTTATACTTTGAAGGTACTAAAGATGGTCCAGCTCATCTTTATCAGATAATCCGTCCCATGAGGGCTATGACTCGCAATTTCCAATGACATATTGATAAGTCTTAACCATACTCAACATATTTTTTTCCTATGGATAAGACTTGGGGGATGGATGACTATATATACAGGGGAAGCAGATGTTTATACCTCATATTTCTGCCACATTCTCTTCACTAAATCAGCTTCCAGGTCACGACTAGTATGCAGACGGCTCAGGTAGCCGGTATATAACTCATTGACGTCCAAATTTGAGTAGATCGCAATGTAAAAATTGGTTTTGCTCTTCTCAAAGGCAATTAGTTCCTCCTTGGCAGAATGCTTAGCCAAAACGGTGGGATTTCCTGGTTCTGTATAGCCAGTGCCAGTAACCAAGACATCTTCAATGCTTGCTTCGGCAGTTTTGGTAGGACTTGGCGGCTTAGCACTGGACGGGTCAACACCTATTGGATCCACTGTAGTGTCATGAGTTTCTGGTGGCGGGTCACTGGTAGTGTCTCCGGCATTCTGATTTGAAGCTTCTGATATTAGCGTCGGTTTCTCTGGCTCACCTTTGGATCTTCGGCCGGCTTGCTTACCTTCAACTTCTTGCTTGCTTTGGCTATACCACTGAAAATAAGACATACGAGGATGTGAATATATCAGTTTAAAACTGTTAAAACAAAGAAGTCAAATGTTGTTACCCAGGAGCAATCTTGAAGGGAGGCATCTGAGTCCCAGTTGAGTCGCCAGAGGATGAGTGAGAAGTTCCCTGATAATTTGAGTCGGAAGTATTAAGTGGTTAACGGATAAGACCCGTCTTCGGAAAGGAGAGGATTGAACTCTGAGGCACCTCTTTTCGGCGTTTGCGAGTGGCCGGCGTGTTGGGTAAGCCGGAAGAAAGCTCTCCGCCTCTGCTGTTTTGAGTTGTGCGTCGGGCTTCATGCTGTTGCTTCTTCAAAATAAAGTTTGGATCCAAGTAAGCTAAAGGGTGAGAAAACCTTACTTTCCGGGTCACTTGCCGAACTTTATGTCTTGGCAAGGGCTCTGAGTCAGAGGAAATAATAGTTACCTCTTCAACATCTGCCTGGCTGATCTCCGCGTCATCCTGAGAGGAATCAGTGCCAATAAGATGCATAAAAAAGAAGCCAAGAGAATGGAGTTCTACCTCTGACTCGTCATCCAGGACAAATAGCTCTGTTACATCTGTTTTCTTCTTGGTTTTATTTGAAGCCTTAGTCTTTGCCCTGGCCTTTTTTGTCAGCTTATCCTGTAGTTTTTTGTTCCAGAAGGATCGGCCTGAAGAAAGCAAGTGATAATAAGGAGTGTGCAAAGTATGCGAATAAATGAATAAAGTAAAATGGCCCGAAGCACTTAGAGCTGGAGCCGGGTTAAGAGCATAGAAGGGATTCAACCCCGTTTTGCTATAGTTCTCTAAGCTTTCCACAAGCAGCGCCTTCATTTCATTGATCTCTTTATCTTCCAGACGAACTTGGCAATGACAGTGTGGATCTTTGACATCGCAAGTGTATTCGCACATTAAACCGGGCCGGCGGCTCAAAGGTATGATCCTCCAAGCGACCCAACATTGGACCAAATCAACTCCTGTTAATCCATTAGCCAGCAAGGCTCTTACCTTCAAAAAATTAGGTACATACTTAGCCCGCTTAGCGGAGCTAATCTGATCTGGAAGTGGATGTTTTGGGCTAAACCGGCAGTCGCGGAAACTCGGCAGATGATTTTCGCTAGGTGGAGATGTGTCTTGGCAATAAAACCAGGTTTGATTCCAGTCTTTGGGGTAACTGGGAAGTGTGGCTGCGGGGAAGATAGCATCTCTTCGCCGCTGAATTGAAATTCCACCAAGTTCTAGGCTGGGCCCATCTATAAACTCAGTCTGGCGGTTCAAATAATAGTACTCTCTGAAAAGGTCAACGCTGGGCTCTTCTTGAAGGTATACTTCACAAAAGACTTGAAAATTCTAGATGTTGGAAACGGAGTTGGGTCCAATATCTTGCGGTGAAGTTGGAAGAAGTGCAGTACATCACGAAAGAATTTTGAGCCGGGCGGTAAGAAACCACGGATCATATTGTCAGCAAAAACTATGACCTCACCTTCCTTTGGCAGAGGTCTAACTTCTTTCCATGGAACTCGCCAGTGGATAACATATTTGGCTGCTAGGATGCCCATTTGAACATATTCGTTAAAATTTTGCTCCGTGACAGTGGAGGCGACCTAGTTGTATGAGGTGACAGTCTAAGTCATTTTTTATCACGTGAAGCCTAAGAAGGAAGTAATGGCCGGTCAAATTCGTGATGATAAGCCGCCCAATGGTCAAGAAAGCAAGTTTATTATGCAAAATTGGTTATGTGCAAAGATTGATTGCTATGGACGAAGAAAATAAATGGCATGGTTAAGTCGGCAGGCACAGTCGGGTAATATCGACATTGGGTAAGTAGTGGTGGTTTAAAAATTCGTAAGTAAGCCGGCTGACGTTTGGTGGGTTACAAAGTATCATTTGAGCCGCCCATACAGCAGGTATCTACAGATCTGGATTCTTGTAGAATTTCACTATGTACTGGACACACAAGATTTATAGGTCCTGCTTATAATTCTGGATCTACCACAGTTTGAAAACAAGTGAAAATTGCTAAACCTAAAATAGGATGGATGAACTGCTGTATTGGGAATTGAATCTAAGAGCGGAGGGAATACACCTATGAGTAAGGACGGATGTTAAAAACTAGAACTGCGCAATCCCTGTGTTATTTTGGGATCAAGCTAAAGTATACATGAAGAACTGCGATGAACTTCAACGAGCAGCTGAAGAACTCCGACGAACTAGGGTCTACTAATGTGGATCTAAGGCAAGGGGAGATGCATACCTGATTGCGCTGGTGAACATCGGAGGGGCGCTGTGTTTTCTGGACCAAGTCAGGTTGATGCAGCGGCCAAGTCGGAGTTGTTGTAGAGATCAGTGGCGGCGGAGCTCCGGAGCTTTCGGTCGCGTAAGGAGGAAGATGAGAAAGGCAGGGGTAAAAAGTGAAAAAGGGACCCCCCCGTCCCTATTTATAAGGAGATGGTAAATTGGCATGCACGGAAATCGAGGAGACAGAATGATTATCTTTGCGGTGCGGACGCCTCAATTCCCAGAAGGTCCATTAAAATAAAAGATTCGTTATGATGTCATGGGTCCTATGTGCATTTAATGCGCATGAGGTCATGGCAGGATACAATGGTTCCATTGACATGATGTCACGACGGTTTACGGTGGTTTGGCTCGTGTGGTATTATTACAGGTTCAACATTGGTGGATGATTTGTTGATTAAGACAGTGAAGATTGAAGATTGACATGAACAAGTTCAAATCAATCTGGGGCCTAATGTTGAGGATATAGCTCCGAGGTGTGACCCACCTTGGAGGGGCCGGGTTACACCATTGGCGGTTTAATATAAAAAAGGTCCAGGGAGGCCCAAAGAGAAGTGTGAAGACGGCGGCTCATGGAGGTAGGCCTGGAGAAAGCCCAAGACCCGGGCCGATGAACCTCCATATGATGACTTGCCCCGTAAGGCATGACTAGTTAGAAACCGGGTTGGTCACATTGTGTGAGCCGGCCAGGACTCTGTAAGCCTCCGGATCTCCACCTGTGTATATAAAGGTGACACCCGGCGGCGGGTTAACTCAAGAAACAACCAATGGAGAACTAGGTCAAGCGTATTCGCTCCCTTGTAATTGAAACTCAAGCAATACAACTAGAAGCAGGACGTTGGCTTTTACCTCATTGAGAGGGGCCGAACCTGGGTAAACTCCTTGTGTCCTTTGTCCCGTTCAACCCCTTCAAGCTAACCTAAGTTGCGATGGCTCCACACCTAAGTCCTTTCACATGGGCATCTGCCGTGTTAAATCCACGACACAGGGTGTATGTTCATCATAGAAAAAAACTCAAGGACAAAGAACGAAGGAAATTTGGATTCCCATTCAATCTTGGTGATTTCCCCCTCGAAACCATGGAACTTCCTCGGTGATGGTTTGATTTATGAAGGGCGTGCATGACGACATAACCCAAACCTTCTCAAATTTTTACCAGGGCAAGGTGTGTCTATACCATGGCACCATGCCAGACGGCATGTTTTTCAAGCATGTATTCCATTTTTCTATAGTTGAAAAGACAATAAACGGACATTTGAGGTTGACTATTGCCACCCTTTTCCTTGAAATCTCTGCCCATTCCTTGTAAAAGGCATGAGAATTTACTAAATAGCATGAGCATGGTTTTCCAAACCGCTCTTGTGCACCTTTTCATGCACCGATTGTTTGAATTTGAATTATGTGCATTAATGCCTAGAAAATGCACATAATCCCCTATATGGTAATTGAACCCGAAAAAGTGCCAAATTTGAACATGGTGATTTGGAGGGTGTATGTTCATTGTAGAAAAAAAACTCATGGAAAAACTAGGAAGGAAATTTGGATTCCCCTTCAATCTTGGTGATTTCCCCCTCGAAACCATGGAACTTCCTCGGTGATGGTTCGATTTATGAAGGGCGTGCATGACGACATAATCCAAACCTTCTGAATTTTTTTGCATGGCGTGCACTACTGCAGGATGGTCCAAACGCGACAGTCGAATCAGAGACCCTTCGACAAAACTGTGTGTGATGCAATAATCGCAAATGGTGGTGTAAAAAAATCGTCAAAAAAGGTGCAAAACGTTTGTGATGGTGGCGACTTCAAACACGGTTCATATTAGATTTGCGTGTGCGATGAGTGGCAAACGGTTATTCCAGAAGAACTGTTTGCGATGATGCAGAACAACAGAAACGGGCAACCAGATGAGGGTGTGTGTGATATACGGCATACAGTTCACTAGGATGAATTGTGTGTGATTAGGCAACACAATGGAAATGGTTCAACTGAACAAGATGTGTGTGATACGTGGCAAACAAGTCCGTAATCACAAATGTGTGCGAAGACCAATAATAACACAGATGATTGCTGCTAATAAGTAGTGTGATTTGCTCTGTCTACAGAATAATAACATGTATATATAAAACTGAAATAAACATCCAATTACATAAGTGACTATACAGATCATTCGCACACACCTCAATAAATTATTGCATGCATTCTAAAGTAGGAGAAATGATCGTCTAGTCATCTACTTCTTGTGATGCTCCCGCCACTGCTCTGTGGCTCTATCCCTCGTCTGGGGCAAGAAGAAGACACTTCCTCATGTCAACAATCCGCCTGTACATCTTCTAGCTTGTGTACGCGTCCTTGGCCGTGTACTTGACGTGTTGTTCATCCAGTCTCTCATGCCACACACGGTGCCAGGCGTTCTTGTCCTTCTTGCTCTCACTCTTCATCTTCATGTAGTAGGCGTCGATGATGGCCGAGGCGAGGTCAACCAGGGAGTTTAGTTTGTTGTTGTCGTTGCCCCAGACCTTGTAGTGGTGCTGGATGTTGACAAGATTCGGGCATTTCAAGCCCGAAACCTTGAGCGCTTTTAGATTGGTGGTGGTGTCCACCGTAGCGAAACTATAGTCTGAGCGGTTGATAAACCTGGAGAAATGCTTGCAAGGCCTTGTAGCCAGGTGGTAGTGGTAGATGAGGATGTCATGTCGCACGCACAACTGGGCGACGACAACCTTCTGATCATGCCCGACACGGCCGATGGTGTACTCGAGGTCGAAGCCGACCGCTTGGTACTTATCCTCGGCAAGGAACTGCTCCATAGTTTGGATGGAGCTCTCCACCGAGAACGGATCATTCGTGTACACCACTAAGAAGGACTTTGTCGAGTGGTAGGTGCGACATATGCCAACGGGTGGCTTATCATTGTGGGAGCCAGTAAGACATCGCCGGTGCCTGGAAACGGGATAAGGTGAAGACATGCATGCCGGCGGATCTTACCCAGGTTCGGGGCTCTCCGTGGAGATAACACCCCTAGTCCAGCTCTGCGGGGTCTTCGCATGATCACTAGATCAGTACAAGTAGCTACAAGTGCTCCTTGAGCTGTTTGGCTAGAGGAAGAAGAAGGGCAAGGCTAGCTCTCCTTTTCTCTTTATGTGGTGTGTGAAACTCTATGAGATCAACCCTTTGCATGGGTGTCCCGGGGGGTTTATATAGGCCTACCCCCCAGGGGTACAATGGTAATCCGGCTGGGCGCGGGTCCCAGCCGTCAGTGTCTGTGCTCGCCGGCTTCTCCGCCGGCCATTGGGGCCCGCCGACTGGTGGGTCCCGCCGGCTGCCGGCCTCTTGGCTGACAGGCCGGCCCCACCGCTTGGGGCCTTGTCGGTGGCTGGTTACTGTTGCCTCGCCTCTGATGACGAGGGCTTTGTCGAGGTAAGCGTGGCTACAGTGCCGCCGCCTTGCGGGCTCTCACTTGAGCCTTACCTCGTCTTGTCTCCTTAATGAGGCACATGTTTCGAGGGAGGGAGGTAGCCGGCTATTGTGAGCCGGCTTCGCCCCTGGCCGACTAGGGGAGGCCGGGTCGCCTTCGAGTGTCTCTCTGGCTAAGGGGGCCTGCCGTCCGCAGGCCGTACTGGCGTCTGTCGCGGGTGACATCGAGGTCAACATGGCTACAGTGCCGTGCCGGACGGGTGATGGCTGACCCGTACGGCGCCCTGTGACCATGCCTGTTCCGGGATTCGGGGGTAGTGGGCTGTACTGCGGCCACGCCCCGTCTTATCACCGTTATGTGGATGCAATCTTGGTGGGTGCAGTCTTGGCCGGCTTCTGGGAGTCGGCTTTCTTCATGGCCGACTTCTGGGAGTCGGTCCTCTTGGGGCCGGCTTCCTGGAGTCGGCCATCTCGTATCTTTCTTGGGGAAGGTTTCTGAGGCCGGGTCACCTTCTGGTAGTCGGCCCTAGGGATAGCCGGCCGGGGGAAGGCGGCCCTGTGTTCTGTATGCTTGAAGGCTCGAATGGTCTGATAATTTTTCGAAGAGCCAGGGGGAGTCGGTTAGGCTACGCATGGCCATTTACTCTGACAGTAGTCCCCAAAGCTGGTTGGGCTTCGAGGCTGTGAGGAGGTCGAGAAGCTCGGTCAGCTTCTTATCTTGATGAGCCAGCAGCTGGGAGCCGGCTTCGGTTAGGCGCGCCGTCTTGGCGAAATTTCTAGTCGGAAGGCAGGAGTCTGTTGGTGCGTGTGCCGGGCTGCGGGCCGGCCGCTCGCCGCCCGCGAACCACGTGGCCTCCTCCGGCTGAAAAAAGCCTGCCAACCCACACGCGCGACAGGACGTCGCCGCAGGCCGAGGGCCCACCGCCTAGGCCCAGGCGCGGATCCTCTGTGGCCCAGAGCTGTCCGCACGTCTTCTGGTGGCGGTTTCTGCACGCCGTTAAGGCGTAATAATCGCGGGACGTGGGGGAGTGGGCGCAGTTAATCCCATGTTCCTCCCCACGTCTCGCCTCCTTGGCTTGGGCGCACGAGGCTATAAGTAGGGGGAGGAGGGGAAGCGGCAGACGCTCGCACGCTCCTCTCTTCTCCGCCATCTTCTTCCTCCTGCTTTCTCTCGCAGCAGCGCCTCGCCGCCGCGCCGTCCCACCAATCTTCACTCCGCCCCGCCGCTTTGCCGTCGCAGGGCCGTGCTTTCTCCGCCGCCGCACTCTTCCTCGTTAGCTTCACGCCACCATGCAGTACGGCGGGGACTGGGACGGCTCCCTCGTCCATATGGACCACATCGAGTTCCTCCGCAAGACGCGGCGGTTGCCCGGCAAGGACCAGGTGCAGGTCCGTCTCGCGCCGGAGAAGGAGATCACACCGGCGCCGGAGGAAGGCGAGCGGGTAGTCTTCCTTTCGCATTTCCTGCGCGGCCTCGGCTTGCTGGCGAGCGCCTTCTTCGGCTCCTTCCTCGACTTCTATGAACTCCAGCCACACCACCTCACTCCAAACACGGTGGTGCTGCTGTCCGCCTTCGTCACCCTGTGTGAAGGCTTTCTTGGTGTTCTCCCCACCCTTGAGCTCTGGGAGGAGTTCTTCCAATCTAAGCTCAGCACCCGCATGCAGGGCGTGCCGGCTCAGAGCGGCGCCTTCATCGCGATGCGGAGGCCGGCGGCCGACAACCCCTTCCCCGTCATCACGCTGATCCAGTCGGTGAAGCTCTGGCAGAAGTCGTATTTCTACGTGAAGAACGTCGCCCCACAAGGCGACTATGTCAACTTGCCGGCTGGGAGGCGGCCCCAGTGGTCCTATCGGGCCGTGACGCTGTCGCAGGCTGGAGCCGCGGCCGTCGCCCGACTCTGGGTGATGATCCAGTCGGAGGGCCTGACTGGGTCCGACTTGCTGGCCGCCTTCATCGCGCGCCGGGTGCTTCCGCTTCAAAGCCGCCCTCACCTGATCTGTCAGATGAGCGGCCAACTCGATCCGAGTCGGATGTGCACCAAGGATATGCCGCACGACGAGGTGGCTCATATGGTGAATTATCGTGCGAACTGCAAGCTCTCCGCAGAGTGGCAGATTGGCAAGGAGCCATACTCCCGTGCGCATCCTCCGCCTACGGTATGCTCTCTTTATCCTTTCTTCTCTTAGTTTTGTCACCGAATTCCTCTTGGCCGACTCTAACCAGTCCGCACGTCTTGGCAGAGCCCTCTCCTTCGACCTGCAGCCGAGTCGGGGGCGGAGCACCAATTTCTTCCCGACCGGGCTCGGGGACGGCCGCCATGGACGAAAACACCGAGGCGGGTGGCGGCGAAGCAGGCGGCTCCGGGCTTGGAGTCAGCTTCGACGACTGGCCGGATGACGACGAGGCGGAAATCGTCCCACGCCGCCAGCCGGCGTCCGGTCATGGCGCGGGTTCTTCCGTCGCGCCGCCGGCTCGGGGCGGCGGGCAGAAGCGCCGGGCCGTGTCGGGCTTGTTCGGCAGTCGGCCGAAGAAGCCAAGGGCGGGGCGGCAGCAACCAGGTGGGATGAGGCGGCCGCGAAGGCGGCCCGCTTCCGCAAGGTGGTGAAGCAGCCGCAGACGGTGTCGGCGTAAGTGTATATTCCTTTGCATATTCTTTCTTCTTTTCTTGATGATTTCTGAATCCTTGTCCTTTCTCAAAAATCAGGGCTCCGCTTTCTCTTGAGCGGGTTGCTGCCGCCTCCGTGGTTGGATCACCGGGAGGATCCGGGAGTACCCGCCGTGTGGACCCCCGCGCCGAGCTTCAGGCGGCGACGGAGCGAAATGCGCGGGAGGTGCGGGAGGCGGAGGAGCTGAGGGCGGCTGCCGCCAAGGCGGCACAGGAGGAGGAGGAGGCGGCGAAGGCGCGTGCCGACACGGCGGCCAAGGCCCAAGCGGAGGCTGCAGCCGCGGCAATAGCGAAGGGGGCCTTGCTCGTCACCCCCCTGCGTGTTGCGGCGCCCGAGGTCCCGGAGCCCCCGCTAGAGGAAGCCGGCGGCGACCTGCCGAGGTTGGAGAGGGAGGACGACGTCGTCGTCCCGGAGAGGGAGGCGGCACCGGCCTCGCCGACTGGGGCGGCCCAAGGCAGCCGGCCTAATGTGCCGCCGGTGCAACCGGCTGGGGGCGAGCCGGCCGCGAGGACGGACATGGTGGTCCAGTCGCCATCGCGCCAGCGCGCGGGGAAGGCCACTTCGGACCCGCAGAAGGCTGCGGGCTCCGGCTCGTCGGCCCGGGACGTGGAGGCGGCCAGCGCCAGCTCGGGGTGGACGCCGGGTGGAGGGACGGTCGTGGCGAACGTGGCGGCGCAGGAAGTCCGGAACCGGCTTCAGTCCCAGGCTGCGGCGCTGAGGAAATACAATGACGAGTTCCTTGCGACGCGAGCGGCCATTCGGGTTAGTCTTCCCGTTTTTGCTTTTTTGATCTTGGTTTCTTCCGTGGGGGCGCGTCAGCACACCCACTGGGTGTAGTCCCCGAGTTCCGAGTCGGCTGCTGAGCAGGCGGCTTGGAACTTCTTAGCTGGCTTTGTTTGCTATCTTGTTCTTATTCGCTTCTCTGCTTGACTTGCAGGACTACCACAACCTCCGCGCGGCTGCCTTCAACTCCTAGGCTCGGGAGCTGATCCAGAAGAATGTTGATCTATCTGAGAGCCGGGGTGAGTGCTTTATCTTTTATCTCATGTGGGGGCGCGTCAGCGCACCCACTGGGTGTAGTCCCCGAGATTCGGGCCGACTGCTGAGCAGTCGGGTCGGATCTTTCTTGACGACTTCTTCCTTATTGCTTCTTTCTTCGCTGCCATGCCTACAGCGGCCAACGCCAAACTGAGGGAGCAGCTGGGTGGGACTCAGGCCGCCCTTCGTGCTAAGGAGGCCGAGTTTGACGCCTTGGCCCAGGAGCATGACCGCCTGGCCAAGAGGCTGGCCGACCAGGAGGAGAGCCACAAGGCGGCCCTGAAGGCGGTGCAGGATAGCGAGGCCGCCCTCCAAGCCGAATATGAGACAGAGGCGGCAAGCTGGGCCGAGGCGAGGCAGTCGTTGATCAACGGCTATGGCCATATCGAGGACTTGGTTGACGGTAGGCCGCCCTCTTCTTCGTCCCTTTCTTGCCGCTTGCCGTTTGGTTCATTTTCTGACTTGGTGTTTTTCTCTTCTTTCTCTTTCTTTCTTGCGCAGAGTACTTCCCTGGCTACTCTACTGCCGCCAACCAGGTCGTCGAGGCCCACCGCGAGGCACAAAGGCTGGCTGGCGCCGAGATCGCGCCGAACGCTCGCCGGTCGCTGGAGGAACAACTCTTGGCGATTCAAGCCCGCCTCCAGCCGGCTCACCGCATGCTCCGCCGGCTTCAGCGTGTTGGGGCGCAGGTGTTGGCCGCTCTCTGGCCTGGTGAGGTGATTCCCCGCACCCCCAGTCGGACTTCCGACTGGCTGGAGGTGGCGGCCGACCACTTTGAGGCCTGGAAGGCTTCTGCGGCTCGGTCCGGCGCCAGGCGGGCGCTGAAGTTCGTCAAGGCCTGGTATCCATAGCTGAGTTTGGACCAGCTGGCCACCTGGCGGCAGGAGGCCGACACGGAGCTGGAGCCGGTGCGGCCGGCTATCATCCAGCGAGCCTCGGCGATCGCCGACTACACCGACACCAGCGCCTTTGCTCCTGAGGTGGACGACAACGGCGTTGCCCAGACGGAGGAGTGGTTCGGGCTGACCCGGCAGATGGCGAGGACTCGGCGGAGGAGATCGACTCCAGCGACGAGGGAGAGGAGGAGGAGGAGGAGGGTGAAGACGCCGTGCCAGATGGTGGAGCGGTCGGTCAGCCTCAGCTTGACCGTGCCTGCAGCAACAAGGCACGCGCGAGCGCACCGCCTGCAGCCGACGATGATCAAGCCGAGACTCGCCAGCCGGCCACTCCTCCAGCCGGCGCCGCCGCCTGCACCGACCAGCCCGGCTCCCCTGCTGCGCCCTTAGTCTAGTCTGCTACCTCTACTTTCCTGTTTTACCACTCTTGGAACAGTATTTTGTTAAGTTTGCACAATTCCACCCACTGGGGTGTATTCGAACTATATTGACTGCCGGCCTGTTGAAGGCCTTATGTGTAAATATAATTATGCATGCGTTTGGCTTTCCCTTGTTCTTTGCTTTTCGTCCTTCGGCTGTTTCCTTTGCCGCCTTCCCAGCCGGACAGCTGCTTTGCAGTCTGTGGCTGGAGAAGTGCTTGGCCAGTTGGGAGGGCAAGTACTCTAGCTTTGTTGGATTATAGCGAAGTGACTGGGAGGCCGGCCAGCCGACTATTTTGACAGCTGGTAGGCGTGGTTGGAGGCCGGCTTTCTGTTATATAAGTTCGTTACTCCTTAGCCGTTTTTCGTGTTGGCATCCTTTCTGCCTTTGGCTCTTGCCAGTCGGACAGTCGGTTCTTCGAGCTACGACTTTCAACAAGAGAGGGCTCGGGTGCTGGCACACTACTTGTCTGACTTCAGGTAGAACTTTTAATATAACTTAAGGCGGCCAGTACCCGGGCCGACTAGTCGAACCCGGTGCCAGACAGAAAATCAAATGTAATAATACATTCATGAATATGACACTCGTCATTCATAGATAAAGGAGGGCAGTCCCGAGTGCGCCTCGGGGGGCCTGTTTGTCTCGTACTTAATACAAAAAAGGTAGCATGATACATACTGCTTTCAACTGTAAAATCTTCTCAGGAGGTTTGCGTTCCATGGTCGTTCCGACTCCTTGCCAGAATCATCCCTCTTGCGTGCTCTTGGCTTCTGTGCGTCGATCAGGTAGTAGGAGTCGTTGCCTAGTGCCTTGCTGACGACGAAAGGGCCTTCCCAAGGGGCCGAGAGCTTGTGCTGGCCGGCTGTTCACTGGATCAGCCGGAGCACAAGGTCGCCCTCTTGGAAGGATCTTGGCTTGACCTTCCGGTTGTGGTAACGGCGCAAACCCTGCTGGTAGATGGCGGACCGGCTGAGTGCTAACAGCCGGCCTTCTTCCAGCAGGTCGACGCCGTCTTCTCGTGCTTCCTTGGCCTCCGCCTCCGTGTACATGGTGACCCGAGGCGAGTCGAACTCGATGTTAGTTGGGATGATAGCCTCGGCACCATATACAAGGAAGAACGGAGTGAAGCCGGTTGACTTGTTTGGGGTAGTACGCAGACTCCAGAGGACAGCCGGCAGCTCATCGAGCCAGCAGCCGGCCGAACGCTCCAGTGGTACGACTAGTCAGGGCTTGATGCCGGAGAGGATGAGGCCGTTTGCTCGCTCGACCTGGCCGTTTGACTGCGGGTGGGCAACGGACGCTAAGTCCAGTCGGATGCCCTGTGTCGCGCAGAAACGTGCCAGTGCTCCCTTGGCAAAATTTGTGCCGTTGTCGGTGATGATGCTGTGTGGCACACCATACCGAGTAGTGATGTCGGCGATGAATGTCACGGCAGTTGGCCCGTTCAGCTTCTTGATCGGCTTTGCTTCAATCCACTTGGTAAATTTGTCCACGGCGACAAGCAGATGTGTCATGCCGCCGCGGGCTGTCTTGAATGGGCCCACCATGTCTAGCCCCCAAACGGCAAAGGGCCGGGTGAGGGGAATGGTCTTGAGTGCAGAAGCCGGCAGGTGTTGCTTGGAACTGAATACTTGGCATCCTTTGCAGCATTTGACTAATTCTTTGGCATCTTCCAAAGTAGTCGGCCAGAAGAAACCATGGCAAAAAGCTTTGGCCACAAGTGATCTTGAGGCTGCGTGGTGGCCGTATTCGCCTTGGTGGATATCCTTGAGGATTGCTATGCCCTTCTCTGGCTTGACGCGGCGCTGGAAGACTCCAGTGACGCTACACTTGACGAGTTCTCTGTTTATTATTGCATATGCTCCGGCTCGGCGTTGCACTAGTCTTGCCGAGATCTCATCAGTCGGCAGCTCTCTGTTGACTAGGAAGTTGAGGATGGGCTGGGCCCATGATGGAGCTGTGACTTCTTCTACTGTCAGTACGGCCACTGTGACCCGGGTGGGTGGGTTGGGTGGTGAAGAGTTGGAGTCGGCCACCGCTTCTTGTGTCGCTGCAGTCCCCGGGCCAACTGCTGCGGTCCCCGGGCCGCTTGTCGAAGTCCCCGAGCCGCCTGCTGGGTTCCTCCAGTCGGATCCGGCTGCATCAGGGGCGGGCGGTACGAAGATAGAGTCCGATTCTGGAGATGGCTTGATAGACGGTTTGAGGAGGCGCTGGAGAGAGACACCGGTTGGTATAGCCTGTCGGGTGGAGCCGATCCGTGCCAGGGCATCTGCTTGGTCGTTGTCGGCCCGTGGCACGTGAAGGAACTTGCACCCTTCAAAGTATCCACTAATCTGCTGGACGAGGAATCGATAGCTCGCCATGTTTGCATCCTTGGCGTCCCAGTCGCCAGACGACTGCTGGACCACCAAGTCCGAGTCGCCATAACACAGGATCCGGTGTATGCCGAGCTCTTTGGCTAGCCGGAGCCCGTGTATGAGCGCCTCATACTCAGCCACATTGTTGGAGGCGGCAAAATGGATTTGCAGCGTATATCTGAGCTTGTCGCCTTTGGGAGAGGTGAGGACGATGCCGGCTCCCAAGCCGGTGCGCATCTTGGACCCGTCAAAGCGCATCCGTCAATGAGTGGAGTCGGGAGCCGGCGGTAGGTACTGGGTCTCAGCCCAGTCGACGAGGAAGTCAGCCAATGCTTGGGACTTGATGGCGGTGCGGGGCTGGTAGAAGATTGTGTAAGGAGCCAGCGCAATGGCCCACTTAGCCACCCGGCCAGATGCATTCCGGCTTCCTATGATCTCGGCAAGCGGAGCGGTGCATACAACCGTGATGGGATGCTCTTGAAAGTAGGGCTTCAGCTTCTTGGCGGTGAAGTACACTCCATAGCACATCTTCTGGTAGTGCGGGTAGTTTTGCTTTGAGGTGGACAGTACTTCGCTTAAATAATATACCGGCCTCTGGACTAGCTGGGCTCGGCCTTCTTCTGGGCGCTGGACCACGATGACTGTACTGACCACTCGGCTAGTCGCGGCAATGTAGAGGAGCATGGGCTCCTTCTCAGTCGGCGCCGCCAGGACAGGTGGAGTGGTCAGCATCTTCTTTAACTCATGGGAGGCTTGGTCTGCTTGGTCATTCCACTCGAAGTGAGTGGATTTCTTCATGAGTCGGTACAGGGGGAGAGCCTTCTCTCCTAGCCGGCTGATGAAGCGGTTTAGGGAGGCCAGGCACCCGGTGAACTTCTGAGCATCTCACAACTTGGTGGGAATCTCCATTCTCTCAATGGCCTTGATCTTGACAGGGTTGCACTCAATGCCGCGTTCGGAGACCAAAAAGCCCAGAAGCTGGCCGGCTGGTACTCCGAACACACATTTCTCGGGGTTGAGCTTGATCTGGAATCGACGCAAGTTGGCAAACGTTTCTTTGAGGTCTTCCAGCAGGGTACCGCGCTTCTCCGTCTTCACCACAATATCGTTTACGTAGATGTGGGCATTTCTTTCGAGTTGCTTGAGGAGGCATTTCTGCATGCAACGCTGAAAAGTGGCACCGGCATTCCTCAGGCCGAATGTCATAGTCAGGTAACAGAAAGCTCTGAAGGGTGTGATGAAGGCGGTCTTCAGGCGGTCAGCTGGGTCCAACTTGATCTGGTGGTATCCTGAGTAGGCATCCAAGAAACTCAACAGCTCGCATCCGGCTGTGGAGTCTATCACTTGATCAATCCATGGTAGGGCAAACGGATCTTTGGGGCAGGCTTTGTTGACGCTAGTGTAGTCTATACACATACGCCATTTGTTGTTCTTCTTCAACACCAAGACCGGGTTTGCAAGCCACTCTGGGAAAAACACTTCCATAATGAAGCCGGCGGCCAAGAGCCGGGCTATCTCCTCTCCTACGATTCTTCTCTTCTCCTCCGACAGTCGGCAGAGAGGCTGCTTGACTGGCTTCGCGTCAGCTCGGACGTGTAACTTGTGCTCGGCGAAATCCTTCGGGACACCCGGCATGTCCTTTGGGGACCATGCAAAGATGTCTCGATTCTCACGGAGGAAGTCGACGAGCTCGCCTTCCTATTTACTGTCCAGGTTTGCTCCAATGACAGCAAACCTCTCCAAGTTCTCTGGGTCCAGAGGTATCTTGTTTGTCTCCTTGGCCGGCTGGAAGGAGCCCTGCGCATCATATTCCTTGGGGTTGGGGGATAGGGCCGGCTGCTTGCTGGCCATGGCCACAACTCGCTCCAGCATCTTCTTCTCTTCTGCAACCTCGAGGGACTCGGTCAGCCGGCTGCTGGCTTTAGCGCACTCGATGGACTTCTTGTAGTCGCCGGTTACAGTGATGACCCCCTTCGAGCTCGGCATCTTCATCTTGAGGTAGGCGTAGTGGGGCACAACCATGAACTTGGCCAGGGCAGGTCGGCCAAGCAGGGCGTGGTAACGGCTCTCTAGGTCCACTATCTCAAACCAGATCGCTTCTCGGCGAAAATGATCCTTGTCTCCGAAGAGAACATCCATCTTGATCTTGCCGATAGGGGAACAGGACAGGCGGGGTACGATGCCATGGAACACGGTCCGGCTTGGCATGAGCTGCTTTGCCTTGAGGTTCAACTTCTCCATGGTGTCGCGGTACAGTATGTTGATACTGCTTCCGCCATCAATCAGCACGCGGGAGAATCGGGCAGCTCGCCTCTTCATCGCGAGGGTGACGTCCAACACCAATGCGTAGGAGCCAGGAGACGGCATCACCTCTGGGTGATCGGCCTGGCTCCAGCTGATAGGCCTTTCAGACCAATACATGAGCTCGGGGTTGCTGGAGGCGACCGCGTTGACCTCTTGGTGCTGTCGGCGCCGGTTGCGCTTGTCTTCAACCTGGCTCGTGAAGACGACGTAGGCGGCGTGCTCATCTGGGAACTCATCCTGAATGGCTCCGACTGCTGGTCGAGCAGCCGGCTGCTGGGGGGTTGGAGGCGGCTGGCCGGGAGGCGGAGGCGGCACCAGCCCCTCGCCCTTGGAGATCCGGGTGAGCCAATGGCACTTTCGGGTCATGTGGTTGGACGGCTTCGCGCCGCTGTGAAACTTGCAGGGGGTATCGAGAGTCTACTCGTAGGAGAAGGCCGGCTGCCAAGCCGGCCTGCCGCCCTTCTTCTTGGGAGCCGGCCGCTCTTCGGGCTGCTCATCTTCGACAGTGGCCACCTGCCGACTGGTGGAAGGCGGCATAGGGGCCTTGCGCTTGTGGTCGTTCTGGTAGGGGCGCCGGTTGGAGTCACCAGCCGGCGTCTTGGGAGCGGAGTGAGCACCTTCCCAGAGGCGTCCACTCGGAGCTCGGTCTTCATCGAGGAGTCGGCCGTGGCGTACTTGTCGGCTATGACCAGCAGCTCGTCGAGGGTAGCCGGTGTTAGGGAACGTAGTAATTTCAAAAAAATTCCTACGCACACGCAAGATCATGGTGATGCATAGCAACGAGAAGGAAGAGTGTTGTCCATGTACCCTCGTAGACCGACAGCGGAAGCGTTATCACAACGCGGTTGATGTAGTCGTACGTCTTCACGATCCGACCGATCAAGTACCGAACGTACGGCACCTCCGAGTTCTACACACGTTCAGCTCGATGACGTCCCTCGAACTCCGATCCAGCCGAGTGTTGAGGGAGAGTTTCGTCAGCACGACGGCGTGGTGACGATGATGATGTTCCACCGACGCAGGGCTTCGCCTAAGCTCCGCAACGGTATTATCAAGGTGTAATATGGTGGAGGGGGGCACCGCACACGGCTATGAGATCTCAAGGATCAATTGTTGTGTCTATGGGGTGCCCCCCTGCCCCCGTATATAAAGGAGCAAGGGGGAGGCAGCCGGCCAAGGGGAGAGGCGCGCCAAAGGGGGGAGTCCTAATCCCACCGGGAGTAGGACTCCTCCTTTCCTTGTGGGAGTAGGAGAAGGGAAGGGGGAAAGAGAAAGAAGGAAGGGTGCGCCCCCCTTCCCTAGTCCAATTCGGACCAGACCATGGGGAGGGGTGCGGCCACCTTTTGAGGCCTTTCTCTCCTTTCCCGTATGGCCCATTAAGGCCCAATACGAATTCCCGTAACTCTCCGGTACTCCGAAAAATACCCGAATCACTCGGAACCTTTACGAAGTCCAAATATAGTCGTCCAATATATCCATTTTTACGTCTCGACCATTTCGAGACTCCTCGTCATATCCCCGATCTCATCCGGGACTCCGAGCTCCTTCGGTACATCAAAACTCAATAAAACTGTCATCGTAACGTTAAGCGTGCGGACCCTACGGGTTCGAGAACTATGTAGACATGACCGAGACACGTCTCCGGTCAATAACCAATAGCGGGACCTGGATGCCCATATTGGCTCCCACATATTCTACGAAGATCTTTATCGGTCAGACCGCATAACAACATACGTTGTTCCCTTTGTCACCGGTATGTTACTTGCCCGAGATTTGATCGTCGGTATCTCGATACCTAGTTCAATCTCGTTACCGGCAAGTCTCTTTACTCGTTCTGTAATACATCATCCCGCAACTAACTCATTAGTCACAATGCTTGCAAGGCTTATAGTGATGTGCATTACCGAGTGGGCCCAGAGATACCTCTCCGACAATCGGAGTGACAAATCCTAATCTCGAAATACGCCAACCCAACAAGTACCTTTGGAGACACCTGTAGAGCACCTTTATAATCACCCATTTACGTTGTGACGCTTGGTAGCACACAAAGTGTTCCTCCAGTAAACGGGAGTTGCATAATCTCATAGTCATAGGAACATGTATAAGTCATGAAGAAAGCAATAACAACATACTAAACGATCGGGTGCTAAGCTAACGGAATGGGTCAAGTCAATCACGTCATTCTCCTAATGAGGTGATCCCGTTAATCAAATGACAACTCATGTCTATGGCTAGGAAACTTAACCATCTTTGTATTCACACATGTATTATGTTTCCGGTTAATACAATTCTAGCATGAATAATAAACATTTATCATGATATAAGGAAATATATAATACTTTATTATTGCCTGTAGGGCATATTTCCTTCAGCCGGCTCGTCGCAGAGGAGTCGGTGCTTGAGGAGGGTGCCCTCTCGGCACCCGGCGGTGAAGTATCCAATGGCTTGAACCTCGTGCACCCCCTCGCAGGAGTCGCGGAGCTCGGCCCATCGCGTGAGGTAGTCGCGAGTCGATTCGCTGGGCCCTTGGACGCACAAGGAGAGCTGGCGGGGCTTTGGAGGCCGCTTGTACGTGCTGGTGAAGTTGCGGACGAAGACTTCCGTGAAATCCAGCCAGCTGTTGACGCTGTAAGGCTTGAGGCTGTTTAGCCAGGTGCGCGCCGTGCCTTGAAGCATGAGAGGGACATACTTCACGGCTACGCGCCTATTGCCGTTCGCTATGCTGACAGCGGTAGAGTAGTCGATGAGCCAATCTTCCGGCTTCATAGAGCCATTGTACTTGGGCGTGTCTCTGGGGAGCGAGAACCCTTTGGGGAAGGGCTCGTCGCGGATGCGGGGGCCAAAGCAAGGCGGGCCGACATCGTCTTCTTCTTCTAGCGCCAGGGACCGTGCTAGGCAGTCGATCCGGTGGCGGCCGTCGTTCTCGCTGACTCCTTCGCGGTGGCCTAGTCGGCCACCGAGAGTCGGATGCGTGACAGGCGGCGGGGTGGGATATCTCTTCCCACGAGGCGGGGGAGGAGGCGGATTTCCTTGGCGCTCCACTGCTCGAGGGCGGCCTTCTGCGTCGCGCTCGATGCTGATTCGAGTCCGGCTGCGGCTGGCAGCCGGCTCCTTGTCTTTCCTTGCGCGGGCGCCGCTCGCGGTCGGCGACCGGGATG